>NW_027210802.1:0-245000 GCF_029030835.1 Brachyistius frenatus | reverse complement strand
AATACGAATTCATATCTTGTTCAATAAAGTTCTAAAAACATCTTTGTTGAGCCACCAAGTGTCTGCAGGTTTTGTGTATTTCCAGGACTGCCCTCAGCAGCCCAACATCCCCGTCTACCTGTTGGGGCTGGGTCTGATGCCCCTGATCGTGCTACCATTTGTGACTCTGCCCTGTGAGAGCGACCCAGCTCAGCGACGGCAGCTGGCCAGCGGCTTCGCAGGCTGCCTGCTGGGTTTAATCGGCCTGTTTCCCTTCATGTGGATTCTGGCAGGTAAAGGACAAAAAAAAAAAACACCAGAGAAGAGAAAGAAGTACATTTAATTTAGTACGTTTTGCACATCTATCTGTTTCTGTGCCCTCCCCTCGACCTCCAGGTGATGTGTGGGTCTTCTCGGTCTACCAGCCGAACTACGACCCCTCAGCTGCTGATGGTCTCTACTGCAACAAGACCTTGTACACGTTCGCCTTCTGGAACGCCGCGTACGACACGTTCGGGATCGGAGTCCTCCTGGCCGGACTCTGCAAAAGACTCCTGTGTTTTGTGACGATGCGTCCTGCGCGGACAAACACAGACTTTTATGGGCACGTCTGAGGATTCTTGATGATTTCTAATGCGTGAGGTTACGTTATGGCTTTATTTTACTGTAAGATTGTGTCTCTCTACCTGCTTCCTACCTCGCTGACTATGACATAAATCCTCTATTAAATGGTACATTTGTAGGCATTTTCCAACTTCAGATTAATACACAAATTGTGCAACATATGATAACATGAGTAAAATAGATGGGAAGGTTTTCACATGGAATCTACACCTGTGATATTCGCGTTTTTTCTTTCTATAAGTGAAACATATTTGATAAATTGGTTATTTAATGTAGCTTTAATGACTTTATCGCCTCGGGAACAAGTTGCGCAAATCTGTAAGACTTTATGTAGAATTTACGTTTGTTATTTTATCTATTATTTGTATTATCTGTTAATTTTGTGTAAAATTTAATTGAATATTTCCTATATTTAATTAAAGATGTTGATTAAAGTAAGAATATTTATTGGAACGTGTTGTTTACATTACAGTGCAGACGGTTTCTCAAAGTATGACACAAAATGTCGTCCCTTCAATTAGATTTATAAAGTTTAAATTGTTTATTTTAACCCGTGCAGTTGTTCTCATTCAATTTGATCTCGCGAGAAACCAGGACAACAGTCGACTCCCGTGTGGACGGGACTACGCCAGACTGTCCCATGATGCTGCGTCCAACCAGCCAATGACGTGGAGGTAAACAATGCACGTGGGTCACATGACGGTCCAGCTGGTGAACTGACCACATGCGGACAGTCTTCCTCTACAATGGCAGGCAAGTCCTCCTCTCCTCGTATAAATACACGTCATGGTGAATACGTGATTTTGATTTGCTCCTGGTCCTTTCTGTTGTGTGCAGACCAGGTGAAAGAGCTCGTGTCAAAGTGCCTGCAGGCTCGCGACATGGCGTACTGTCCGTACAGCCGGTTCCCCGTTGGTGCCGCCATATTAACAGCAGATGGCGCTATAATCACAGGTAAACCACCAACAGGTGACTTCTCTCTTCCTACTAGCAGAAAGAACCAGAACCAGAACCAATGCGCAGAAAAGTAACGAGTACTCAAGTACAAGTACTTAAATATAATTCCGAGGAACTTTCCTTTCACTCAACTTTATATTTCAGTTTAAGTTCAGAGAAAAATTTACATTTTACGACATGAACTTAAACAGAAACCTATTACTCACGCTGCAGGTTATATTTTCATTCAAAAATATAACACACTTTAAGAAGTTGTGTAATTTTTGCCATATTTTTTTTAATTACAATTTTTGGGTGTCTATTTGTGTCTTTACACACTTCACAGTTACTATATACTTTATATACGACCCAGAAATCATATCTTTTATTCGTTTTGCACATTTTTTATACAGTAGTTACTCATACTGTGGATCTGTTCTCATACTGCTGTTGTTAAAGCTATAAAGTTGATCTTATCTTATCTTACCTTAAGTTCCTTTACCTTGGCTTCACGACTAAAATCATGTCAATGCATAACTAATATAATTTTAATTAACTAATGTCTCAATAATGTGACACTCACAGGATCAATTCTAATGGGGGAATATAAAACACGAATAAAACCTAGTGTACAACTGTGCAAGCTTGATGCGACTCCTGTGAACTGAGTCCTGAGTCCGCTGTGTGTGTTTGTGTGTTTCCAGGCTGCAACGTGGAGAACGCCTCCTTCGGTCTGACGGTGTGTGCCGAGCGGACGGCCGTCCAGAGAGCCGTCGTGGAAGGACACCGGCGGTTCACCGCCATCGCTGTGACGTGGTAACGCGCTCAGTAACACGGTGACATGTTCAGAGTGTGGTGGAGTGGCGTGTCGCTGTGCGTTCATCCTCTCCTCTCCTCTTGCAGCGATACCAAAGACCAATTTGTCGGACCGTGCGGAGCGTGCCGGCAGGTTCTCCTGGAGGTGAGACGTCTTGTGTGACCAGCAGAAACATTCATTGTCGCGTGATTGGTTTATGATTCCCTGCAAAAATATTTTCAGTTCATCGTCTTAATTCTGCCAATAATTGAATTAAAATAAATAAAATAAAATATGCACGTGACATTATCATTTTTCAAATTCACATACTATGAATCAGATTGTTTAAAAATAATTTCTTACATTTTTTTGGATCTTGAAACAAGACAAAAAAAATATCAAGACAGTTTTCTAAATGTTACACAAAAAAAAAAAGATCTTTAAAACTGAATTACAGACAGAATTGGCTCAATAAAAAGGAAGATGTTTGCCATCATGACTCGTTGTCTTCCCTGCATGTTGACATCGTCTCATCCACTGCTCATCATCTCATCATCTCTTCATCTCATCATCTCTTCATCTCTTCATCTCATCATCTCTTCATCTCATCATCTCATCATCTCATCATCTCTTCATCTCATCATCTCTTCATCTCTTCCTCTCATCATCTCTTTATCTCATCATCTCATCATCTCTTCATCTCATCATCTCTTCATCTCTTCATCTCATCATCTCTTCATCTCTTCCTCTCATCATCTCTTTATCTCATCATCTCATCATCTCTTCATCTCATCATCTCTTCATCTCTTCCTCTCATCATCTCTTTATCTCATCATCTCATCATCTCTTCATCTCATCATCTCATCATCTCTTCATCTCATCATCTCTTCATCTCTTCCTCTCATCATCTCTTTATCTCATCATCTCATCATCTCTTCATCTCATCATCTCTTCATCTCTTCATCTCATCATCTCTTCATCTCTTCCTCTCATCATCTCTTTATCTCATCATCTCATCATCTCTTCATCTCATCATCTCTTCATCTCTTCCTCTCATCATCTCTTTATCTCATCATCTCATCATCTCTTCATCTCATCATCTCTTCATCTCTTCATCTCATCATCTCTTCATCTCTTCCTCTCATCATCTCTTTATCTCATCATCTCATCATCTCTTCATCTCATCATCTCTTCATCTCTTCCTCTCATCATCTCTTTATCTCATCATCTCATCATCTCTTCATCTCATCATCTCTTTATCTCATCATCTCATCATCTCTTCATCTCTTCATCTCTTCCTCTCATCATCTCTTCATCTCTTTATCTCATCATCTCTTCCTCTCATCATCTCTTCATCTCTTCATCTCATCATCTCATCATCTCTTCATCTCTTCCTCTCTTCATCTCATCATCTCTTCCTCTCATCATCTCTTCATCTCTTCATCTCATCATCTCTTCATCTCTTCCTCTCTTCATCTCATCATCTCTTCATCTCTTCCTCTCTTCATCTCATCATCTCTTCCTCTCATCATCTCTTCATCTCATCATCTCATCATCTCATCATCTCTTCATCTCTTCCTCTCTTCATCTCATCATCTCTTCATCTCTTCCTCTCATCATCTCATCATCTCTTCATCTCTTTATCTCATCATCTCTTCCTCTCATCATCTCTTCATCTCTTCCTCTCATCATCTCTTCCTCTCATCATCTCTTCATCTCTTCATCTCATCATCTCTTCATCTCTTCCTCTCATCATCTCTTCATCTCATCATCTCTTCATCTCTTCCTCTCTCCCCAGTTTGGACCAGACTGGATTGTTTACTTGACCAAGCCAGATGGATCTTACTCAGAAACCAGCCTCAGAGAGCTGCTGCCTTTAGCCTTTTCCCCGGCACACCTCGCAAAGAACTGATGAAGCCTCAGCGGCGAGCTTCCATTAATATTAGTTTCATTGATCTGACAGTAAGAAGGCAAAAAAACCTGTGAACTAAAACTGAATTTCTACAACTTTCCTCATCTTTTAACCTGTTTTTTTTTTTTTTTTTTTTTATGCAAATAAAACTTCATATTTGGTGTCGAATTTCCCAGAAATAAAAAGTTTTTCAACATGTGGTTAATGCTTCTTTTTATTATTATAATTATTGTTATGACGCAACAATGGTTTTACTAGAGAAATCCACGGGTGACGTCGCCAACTCTCGAGTCATGTGATTTAAAGAGGGCGTGGCTAGAGTTCAGTTTCCGGAAACATGGAGGCTGTATTGAGTGATGTGGTCGCTCCCGAGGACCTCTTGGTAAGTTTTCACCTCATTTAACCTCTTTTCCTCTCGTAAAACAAACATTATCACACGAGGGACTTTCACCGACTTCCCGTTTGCGTCCGTTAACCCGGTAAACGTTGACATAGTCGGTGAAATATGACGTGTCGACGCGGACTGAAGTCGCGTCACGTAGCCAGCTAATGCTAACTAAAGCTAACTGTTTACCATCAGGTCAACACACGTTCAGCCCTCTGACGCGCTCATTACTTTATTTATGGCAGAAATTTGAGAAGAAATACAACAATGAGTTGGTGAAGGGAGCCGTTTCCAAGGAAACCAAGTTTGAATATGCCTGGTGTTTGATCAGGAGCAAATACTCGGAGGACATCAAGAAGGGAATCGCTCTCCTGGAGGGTGAGTTATTATTAATGTTATTATATTATTATTATTATTATTATTATATCATGTATAATACTTCACATGTCATGTTATTATATTATTATATCATGTATAATACTTCATATGTCATGTTATTATATTATTATATCATGTATAATACTTCATGTCATGTCATGTTATTATATTATTATTATATTATTATTATTATATCATGTATAATACTATATGTCATGTTATTATATTATTATTATTATTATTATATTATGTATAATACTTCATATGTCATGTTATTATATTATTATTATTATATTATGTATAATACTTCATATGTCATGTTATTATATTATTATTATATCATGTATAATACGTCATATGTCATGTTATTATATTATTATTATTATATCATGTATAATACTTCACATGTCATGTTATTATATTATTATTATTATATCATGTATAATACTTCACATGTCATGTTATTATATTATTATTATTATTATTATATTATGTATAATACTTCATATGTCATGTTATTATATTATTATTATTATATTATGTATAATACTTCATATGTCATGTTATTATATTATTATTATATCATGTATAATACGTCATATGTCATGTTATTATATTATTATTATTATATCATGTATAATACTTCATATGTCATGTTATTATATTATTATTATTATTATATCATGTATAATACTTCACATGTCATGTTATTATATTATTATTATATCATGTATAATACTTCACATGTCATGTTATTATATTATTATTATATCATGTATAATACTTCATATGTCATGTTATTATATTATTATTATTATTATATCATGTATAATACTTCACATGTCATGTTATTATATTATTATTATTATTATATCATGTATAATGCTTCATATGTCATGTTATTATTATATTATTATTATATCATGTATAATACTTCACATGTGATGTTATTATATTATTATTATTATTATATCATGTATAATACTTCACATGTCATGTTATTATATTATTATTATTATTATTATTATTATATCATGTATAGTACTTCATATGTCATGTTATTATATTATTATTATTATTATATCATGTATAGTACTTCATATGTCATGTTATTATATTATTATTATATCATGTATAGTACTTCATATGTCATGTTATTATATTATTATTATTATTATATATCATGTATAATACTTCACATGTCATGTTATTATATTATTATATAATGTATAGTACTTCATATGTCATGTTATTATATTATATCATGTATAATACTTCATATGTCATGTTATTATATTATAATAATTATTATTATATCATGTATAATACTTCATATGTCATGTTATTATATTATTATTATATCATGTATAATACTTCATATGTCATGTTATTATATTATAATAATTATTATTATATCATGTATAATACTTCATATGTCATGTTATTATATTATTATTATATCATGTATAATACTTCATATGTCATGTTATTATAGTACTGATACTATAATACTTCATAATGTTATTATAGTACTGATACTATAATACTCCATATGTAATATTATAATACTGATACTATAATACTTCATAATGTTATTATAGTACTGATACTATAATACTTCATATGTAATATTATAATACTGATACTATAATACTTTATATATAATATTATAGTACTGATACTATAATACTCCATATGTAATATTATAATACTGATAATATAATACTTCATAATGTTATTATAGTACTGATACTATAATACTTCATATGTAATATTATAATACTGAAACTATACTCCATAATGTTATTATAATACTGAAACTATAATACTTCATGTATAATTAGAGCAGAACAGATTTATTAGTTTTTTTGAGGCTGATATTCATGTTTAAAAACCTGTTAAACAGTTTTCATGAGTATCATCATAAAATTAGTTTTTTAAAGAATTTTGATGTATTTTACCGCTAAAATATAAACGTGACGGGGGACAAACTGAAAGTGAAATTGCATCTATGTAAAATCTCTCAACATATCAGCCATCATATACAGTATAAGTATTATAGCTATAATACATTATAAAGTTATACATATATCTTTACAGATGTTTTGGGGAGTTTAAAAGGTTTTACTGAGCGAGTTAGACGAGTGTCGTGGCAGCTCTGTTTGCATCAGGAGGGTCCATGTACCGTATTTTTCCAGCTTTCATCAATATATATATATATATATATATATATTTTTTTTTTCTTGCAGAACTTGTTCAGAAATCATCAAAGGACGACTCCCGGGACTTTTTGTTCTACCTGGCGGTGGCCAACTACAGACTGAAGGTGAGTCTGTCTCTCAGTCTTTCAGGAAAATGCCCACTTCTATCGAACAGAAACTCTATTTGTGTGTCAGACAGCTTTTACTTTTTGCCTGGACTCCTCGCTCCTCCTGACGCAATGTCGCACACGGGGCTCTCTGATTGGTCCAATTCTGCTGATGCATCGCCACAGACGTTGCTAGAAAAAGGCCTGGTCAGCAGAGTTACTCATTTGTGTCTGAAACCGGCATTCTTGTACAATAGCGTGGTTCTCCTCTCTGCCCCGGTTGACCTTGAGAGCTAGTGAATCGGACCTTTAAGGTTCTGTAGGTCAAAATGATCTCCGACGCTTCTCTGCAGCTCGTAGGATTTAATGAATATTTTAAATTCAGTATTGATGACAGGAACACTACGGTTTCCTTCAACACAGTGTTAATGACAAATATGATTTATTTTTTTAGGTTTTACATGAATAAATATGAAATAAAATGTGTCTGTTTTTCTAGTTATCATTTTTATATGGAGTCGTACATATTCCTGTAAATTACTTCCCTTTAAAAGAACAATGTGTTTTTGTTTTCAGTAACCCTTCAGATTATTTTAGATTTCCCTCTTTTTTTTTTTTTTTTTTGCAGGAGTATGAAAAAGCTCTGAAGTACATCCGAACTCTTCTGAAGAACGAGCCGGGGAACAAACAGGCTCTGGAGCTGGAGAAGCTCATCGTCAAGGCTTTAAAGAAAGGTGAGAAATAATAACCCCGTCACATTCTGGATGAGTACCATTTGTAATCCATTAAAAAGTCAGTTTATGTGATTTTTAAACGGACGTCCTGAAACCCTCACCTGTTGTTATGCAGACGGCTTGGTTGGCATGGCGATCGTCGGGGGGATCAGCCTCGGCGTAGCCGGGTTAGCCGGCCTCATCGGCCTGGCCGTGTCAAAGGGAGCTGCCAAATCCTAACTCGGCTGTGAGACGGCGAGTCTTCATGTTGCTGAACTGACACACTGACCTGCTTTAAAAAAATACAGAATGAAAACGTTTGCAGGAACGCTTGAAGGATGTATAATTGTGGTTTGAAGCTGAATATGGTCTGCGACGCATTCAAAGATTTTAATAATGCCAGTAAATGACTTGTTTTCATACTTTAACAGGGTTGAAAATCATCTAACGTTGCTCTATTTACACTCTATAGCATGACACCTTCTCATTCCAGACATTATAAAAGAGTCAGGGTGCAGTTTTTTGTCACGTAATTTCTGAATATGCTGATGTTACTGAGCTGAATTTACATTTTGGAAAAACATATTCTTTCTGAAAGTGCCGTTGTGGTTCTGTAAGCAGTTGTTTCATCATTCTTGGATTGTTCCAGAAAGTGCTGATGGTGCAGTTTAAAGTCTGGCTTGTAATGTAAAGGAGGGCCGGAGTCATTCGCTGGTGATGTCGTGGCTGTTGGAAACGAGCAGATGTTTACGCTGGTTTTGGACATGCAGTTTGTTCTGAATACGACTTTTAAGGAATGTGTTGCACTCATTTGACATTAATCCATTTTTTTGTTGTCTAAAAATGATTTGAATGAATTTCCTAACTTCTTACCTGTGCTGTATTTGTGTTTTCCATCTCGTTCAATAAAACAATTTTGAAGTAATAGAAGATTTTGCGTTCTCAGGAAATTATTGCAGAGCACACGGATGCATCTTCATTCTATAAATCACAATTAAACAAATATCTTCACGAATAAATAACAAATATTTCATTAAAAAAGAAAAGTTGAACTTTTATTTTAAACCTGCATCATTTTAAACTATTTTTATTTGATTCCGACAGTTGTTTTGATTGTTCTTGATTGACAGAAATACTTTTTTGTAGCAATAAAAGTAACATTGAGGAGGAAACTGCAAAAAACTCCTTATTCTCAAAACAATATTGCACCTGACAACATTTCATCACGTTAAACTCGACTTTAAAAACATTTCACATCACTAATTTGTTTGTTTATTAATTGTCTTATTAATTAATTTATTTTTTTATCCTGAACTTGGATCTTTTTTGTCTGTTGCTCCATGAGGTTCAAAAGTAGGACAAGCTGACCAACTTCCCTTTTGTATTTTTAAGATTTAACAGCTTCAGTTTTAAATCTATCAAGTGTATAAATTTCAGCCATAAAAGACATTTTGTCGTGTTTACATTCATAATTCAACACGAGATGATCTCGACATGGTTTAAGAGGAAGAAGAGTTGTTTCAGAGAAGCGTTTCATCTGCATAGAAACGGACCTCATGAGTAACAGCAGGACTGTTGTGAAAGAGCAGCAACCAGGAAACTGTACATTTCCATTTATATGAAGCTGCAGGTGATCGAGTCCAAGAGTCTTTTATTGGTCGAGCAAAGTCCAGAATATCACCCCACTGATTTATTATATTTATTACCACTCATATTAATCATTTATCGACCCAGTGGGAGTTTTGGACGCCGTGTGAGAGTTTTGCATCACGATCGTCGTCTCATTGTTCGAGTATTTATCACAAAGTTCGATCTGTACTTGTTTGTAAGAAAACCGACGCCTGTTCTCGTTCACCCGCCGTCACTCGTCCTCGTATCTGGAGATGGAAGACGGCGGCATGGTTTTACGACAGGAAGGCCATCGGGTGTGTGCGGGTGTTATCGACCTCGTGGGATGTTACTGATTAACCCGGCCGGCACGACCGAAACTCCACAAGAGGGAAAAACATTCTGTGGTGTGAAAGAGAGAAACGGACCTCAGGGGAGAAAAACTGGAACAAATATCCACACAGAATAGAAAGATAATGAAAGCTTGGTTTGTTCCTCAGACTTCCCACACAGATTCTTCTTTTTTTTTTTTTTTTTAACCCTCTTCAGCGTCAATGATTCATCAAAGTTGGTGTAATTCAGATCGGCTTCAGTGGGTTCGAGCTGCTCGGGCCAATGTTCACCGCTGTGACACGGCTGCAGGATATCAATGTGTAATCACCACGAAGATGCAGAACACAAGCGGCGTGTTGGTGGAGTTACGCCCCGTTTTCATGTCATCATCGCCGCCATTTAAGGTTATTGTAGAACGCACGTTTCCCGTCTCCGGCCTCGTACGGTTGCAGGTGGAAACACTGACAGTAAATCTTTGTTTGGTTTTGTTATAGTGTTGTTAGCAGTTACATTTCTGGTGTCAATTATTTCCTTCCATCCCACTTTGATAAGTTATTCACTTTATTACACCGGATGTTGTACCAGCTTATTTTCATACATTTGTTTCACAGAATTTTCACCTTTTCTTGGTTTTTTTTTTTTTTTACGAGAATTGCCTAAAAAAATGTGTTTTATAACAAGAGATCCAAATGAACCAAGTTTGATTCAATTGGATCTCTTGTTTCATTTTTTTTTTTTTAGGCAAATTCAGTTAAAATTCTTTTTGAAAATTCATTAAGGAAATGAATGAAAATAAAAACAAATTGGCAGCTGGTGCAAAATCCAGAGAAATGAAGTGAATACAAACGGACTTATCAAAGTGGGATGGAAGGACATTTTGGACTAAAGTGGGACACAACGGTCCACCAGATGCAAAGTTCGTCATCAGAAAGTTGTCCACATAATTAAACGAGAAATGTTCCCATTTCATACAAGTTTTCCCCGAGTTCCTGAAACTCCTTTTTCTAAATAAACTAGTGGACGCGTGCAGCATTGATCTCTGCAGACTTCCATGTTGCGTCAAATCATCACTCGCTCACCTCACCCGCCTTTAATGATTTATCCCTGGAAAGCTGGAAAGTTGTCGGCTTCTTCTCGGTTGTGTCACATAAAGTTTTGCGGTTCGTGTGACATTTACATTTAATGACACAAAGTTATCAGCGGCCGACTGAGCTGTAAAAACGGGCTCGCTCATAAAACGAGACGTTTACGTCAGGACAAATGCTTCAAGGAGGCTTGTAGCTCAAAGTAATAAATGAACATATCCCATTAATACTTGTAAACATGACAAAACTGAGATCCTGTAAATCCTGTCAGGAATAATCGGACACTTTATTTGAAACACTTGACGATATTGTAAGGCATTTTAACATTTAATCAAACCACACTTCTCTCTGTAATTACATTTTAAATAAGTTATTTAGATTGTGCCTGTTACGGTAATTCATTTTTTTAAAAGATAAAACTCACTCAGCATACGTTTAAATATCTTAGTGGCATTAGTGTTTTTTAAATTCACCTGAAAATACAGTTTTTTTTGTCATGATCAGCGAATTAATCCTTGAGTTTATGTGCTTTGTGAGTTCAGTGACCTTTGACCTTTGCCCCCTAAATTTTTTTAAATCAGATCATCTTTGAGAAGAAGAAAGAAAAATCACAACTAACTCAACTTCGAAATCAATTTTCCGCCAGATAATCACCTCTCAGACTGAGATGAAACATTTCTTATGATCGTACATCGGCAGCCTGATTGATAAACTCTTAATTTATAAAAGTTTATTTCCAGAAAACCCTTTTCTGAAGGGAAATGAGTTCCACGGTTTGAAAAAGACGCAGCATTTCAAGATCGCAGGCTATTATTAAAAAAACAAAAAACACATCTGTTGTGTAATCAGTGTCACCTTTTTCTAAATCTTCATTCTGATCACATTTTACGATCTTTGTTGATCTCCAGAGAAATGCAGGTCAGGATTTATCTGAGAACTATCAATGCGTTGATCTCCGTGTTGGATTTCTCAGCGCCGACGGCTATCAGGATTTAAACTAATGAGGACAAACAAACACAGAAACTACTCGATGAACTGGAAACCTTTAGACCGCTCGGTGTGGAAATCTCTCCAAGTGGATGGGTGTGCCGCTCATTGTGTCTTCTGGCCTTGACACATTCAAACCAAAACAATAAAACTGCAGTTTGCAATGTAGTTTTAAAAATGTCTTTAATGCCACTTTGGTATGAAAACTTGAGTTATACGGACACAAAAATCTGCATTTATGAGAAAGAACCATCACAAAAAAACCTTGAAAAAAAAGTTTATAAAATAGATGGTAATCCTTGATTTTTCATCCAGTTCGTCCTTATTGTGATCACACTCTTGAGATGTGTTTTTGAAAGTGTGAAATTCATTAAATATGTGTATTAAACAAAAAACAACAGAAATTCACAGCTGCATGTGACCTTTGGACTCTGAGAGAGAGAGAGCCAATAAACACCTGTTCAAGTTTCAGGGGTGTAAAATACAAAAAAAGAAAAGTGTGTGTGTGTGTGTGTGTGTGTGTGTGTGTGTGTGTGTGTGTGTGTGTGTGTGTGTGTGTGTGTGTGTGTGTGTGTGTGTGTGTGTGTGTCTGCAGGGGAGGAGAGACAGCGGCTCATATAAATCATTATACATATCTGTTGAGCTGGACACATCTCACCGTGGGAGACGAGACGCTGCACGCTTCTCAGACTCACCGAGGAAATCACATGTTCTGACTTCCATCACTTCATTCAGTTTTTTATTGTATTTAAAAAAAAGAAAATACAAAAAAAAATAGAACAAAATAAAACCTCGAGATCTGGACGTACTTTTTGCTTTTGGCTGACTGCTGGGCCGAGGAGGGGTCATGGATCCGATTGTGGAAGTAGTGGCTTTGATTTTGGGGTTCATCGGCTGGGTGATGGCGGGGGTGGCGCTGCCCAACCGGTACTGGAGGACCTCCACCGTGGACGGCAACGTCATCACCACCTCCACCATCTACGAGAACCTGTGGATGTCCTGCGCCACAGATTCAACCGGCGTGCACAACTGCAGGGACTTCCCTTCGCTGCTCGCTTTGAGCGGTACGTCCACAAAAAAAAACCCAAAAAATCTTCTTTAGTGGCAATAAAGTAGCTTTTATTTGACAATTTAACAGATTTGTTGTCACGTTTAAGGCCACAAAATACCAACTTTAGATCATTTTATCTTGAAAAAGGTTTTATAATGTGTAAAGTATTCATGTTTAAAGGACGATTTAAAAGCGTTAAAGGTCCTTGGACGCTCTGAACTGTCATTTCTTGGCCTCGTCTCCTGTTCTTAAAAAAAAAAAAATGCATGAAAAGTTGTTGAGTTGAGTGTTTCTGTTGGTATCCAGGTTACATCCAGGCGTCCCGTGCCCTGATGATCACCGCCCTGGTGTTGGGCACCTTTGGACTGGTGGCGGCCCTGATGGGAGTCCAGTGCTCCAAAGCCGGGGGAGAAAACTACGTCCTGAAAGGGAGGATCGCAGGCACAGCCGGAGTCCTTTTTATACTTCAAGGTAACAAAAAAACACACAAAGAGGTTTTCGAAACACGTCATGAAGTGTGTTTCAGGTAAACCATTGAGATACAGTCCAAAGTAAAGAGGTTTTAATGCACCAGCCTTTAAATCCAGGTTACTAAATCAGGATCGTGATGTTCTGTTCCTTGACATACGGCCTCTATAACGTTCTCTTTAGCTTCCTGCTTGACTTCGGACTCTTGTTTTCAGTATCTGCCGGCTCCCTCGCTGCTTTCTCTGATTACCTGTTGGTTCTTTTTTCCATCGACAGGTATGTGCACGATGGTCTCCGTGTCCTGGTACGCCTTCAACATCACGCAGGACTTCTTTGACCCTTTATACCCGGGGATAAGGTGAGCCGCTGCTTCGCGGCGAGCGAACGGGGTTTTTGAACTGCGGCGTTCGTCCGACTGAAACTCTGCTCGTGTGTCGCAGGTACGAAATCGGAGAAGGACTTTACATCGGCTGGTGCTCGGCCGTGCTCGCCATCGCCGGAGGAGCCTGCCTCACCTGCTCCTGCAAACTGGGCACGGAGGAAAAATAGTGAGTTCACGCAAAACGATTTTAATGTTTTTCTGTCTGAATAATCACGAAGACCCTGAACAGGTCCGAGCACGCCGCGTCACGACTTCCGGTTCATTTTGAAACTATCAGAGCGGCTTTTAACCAATCGGTGTTCACCAACATGTGACGTATGTTATGTTGTCGAGACGTTGGAACTATTTCAACGTCATCGCCCGTCGGTCCCTGATTGGTTCGTCCCTTCAGACGATCTGATTGGACCTTAATGCGAACAGGGTTTCCAGACATGCGATTAATCTCAGTGTCACTTCAGTACAGAGCTGAAAAAATTGGACAGATTTGCTGTTTGTTAACTACAATTCATTTTAAGAATCAGTGCTCTGCATTAATCGCACGGCGCTCTCGACGCCCCGATATACAGGAGGTGAAACCTGTGAGCTTCTTTTGAAGATAATGCTTGAAGCAGTACGAGGATTATCGGATGAATGAGGTCATAAAGAAGCGTGTTACTGGAAGGATTTGATGAAGTGGACGACACATCAACCGGTCCGAGCCTGAGGAGGCCTCGGACCGGTTAAAGTCACTGGAGGGTCTAAAAAAGAAAGTCTGCGTTTGGCGCCCCCTAGTGGACGGATCGAAAGAGCGCTGAAAACCACAAAGACTTGCAGCAAACATCACAAGAATTCAGTTTAAATTGGATCATAGAAAAAGGCCCTTTTCACGAATAATATTTTTGATTTGTCATCGTGGGAAAAGCACAAACACTACGAGGTTGTAACCTGCTGTAACAAGTCCAAATGTCCCGTGAGATGTTTTCATCGCTGATGATCTGAAGACTCATTCATGTTTTTGTCTGACCGTCTTGTTTTTCAGCCCTTTGCCGTATCAAGGCAGAGCAACGGTTTACTCTGGAGCCGCACCGGCCCGAAGCGCCGCCGCCAGCACTTACGGACGAAACGCTTACGTTTGACACGGGGACGGAACTTTTGTTGTTGTTGTTGACGTATAACTAAACATGTCATTTACATTTTTGGGGAGCTTTGTATTTGTTAGTTTTTTTTCCATCACTGAGTGACGACACGTCAGATGTTCACTGATGGAAGTGACTCAGCAGCACTGCACTGTACAGAAAACCAAGTGTGTATCTTGTAAAAAACAAAATTATAATACTGAATTATAAAATGATTATATTGTAAAAAAAAAAAAGAAATATGTACAACTATTCATCACTCACGTCACCGCACAAACAAAAAAACTCGATTCTATTTATATTTCACAGATGATGTCGCTGGAATACATTTACAGTCATTCATTTTCAAAGGATTTCAATCATTGGATGAGGAAGGTCAAAGGTGGGATGATTCAGGTAGTTTTGCGTGTTGTTTTTGTTTTGTACAGATTTGTAGGAACCTGAGAGAAGCAGTGGACGACAGGTTGTCTGTGACGCTATTTTTTTGTCTTTTATTTGTTTTATTTTTTTACGACTTCACCAAATAAAAAATGTTTTATTCTGAAACCTTTCAGTTTCACTTCCTGTACTCCAAAAAAAAAAGTTGCGATCGTAGTCTTTTTTTTTTTTTTACAAACAAGTTTATTTACCACAACAAAAGGGCCACTCTAAAAAAGTGGAGTTTAGTGTGCAATATTTTACATGAAAAAAAATAAAACAATAACAACAACCTTAAAGACCAAACTACACCTTTTAGAGTGTTTATTTTATTGAGACACATTTAAAACAGACTTTGAACGAATTTGTGAACATAATCTGAGAGGAAAAAACCCTTTCGTGTCCACAGTCTCAGATATTTCACTTTAACTCAGAAGTTATTTTTATTTATTTTTTTAATGTGTACATTGCATGGCGGTGTTATCACTATGGGAACCACGGGACCCCCCGCGCGACGCTCGGTTATGAGTGACGGCGGCCAGGCTCGTGCAGCGATAATATGGGCGTGTCGTCGGTGTTAAAATAGTCTGTCCAATGAGAGCAGCCCACGTTTCTACACGGACCCGGATGTGCGCCGTGTGGACCAATCAGAGAAATGTAGGGCACGTCGGAAATGGGTGCGACGACAGCGAGCGGAAAGGTTTCGTTTACAAAGTGCTCCAGCCCGTCAGCTGTTCGGCTCCTCCATCTTCAGGTTCAGAGAACTTCTTCGAACTTCGAGTAAAGTCCAGTTATTGTCCGTTATTACTGTTAGTTGTTTGTTTGTTTGTTTGTTTGTTTTTTGGGGGGGAGAGCGGAACCTATCAGTGAAGTGACGAATTTCCACACGGAACACTGTCCAGCTGGGACCGTAAATATTCCGTCGTCGCGGTTTCTTTGGTCTGACGAGAGAGGAGGAGGAAGAGGAGGAGGAGGAAGAATATATCACAACTTCAATGACACAAACCGGGTTGTTCTTCGCTCGACGTGGACGCAGAGCCGTTAAGTTCGCCGGTTCCGGTGTCGGAGTGTGAGAGCGCGTCCGGAGATGGATTCGTGTCGGCGGACGGGACTCAGCGGGCTGCTGTGCTCCCTGTCCCTGCTGTGTGTCCTCCTGGACATCCAGCTGGACGGTGAGACATCCTCCGAATCAATAATCAGTAAACAAGCCTTTTAAAAAACAAACACAAGCCGCTTCGAGACGGTTCCGGCTGGTTGATTGCGGTGTAACTGCGAAAACTTTCCCCCAAACTATGAAGGTCTACATGATGGCTGATTGATATTAGAAGTAATTCAGCCTGCAAAAGTCAAATATTACAGCTTTACAACAGCTGTTTATGCAGCATCACAGCACGACACGCATTATATTAACAAATGCATGTTGCTTTATTTTATTCTTCAACTCTATTTTCATCGTTTCTATCTGTTTCTTATGCATCTCATTTCTTTTTCTATATTTTTAAATGTTCCTTTATATCTGTTTTTATGTGAAACACTGCATGTCTTTTTTTTTTAGCTGAATTTCTTGTATGAAAGGTTTTCTACAAATAAAGTTTATTATTCTTATTATTATAAATCAGAATATTGCCATTATCATGTGAAAAAAATTACACCAATCTTAACGGGAACCTTTATTTATTTATTTATTATATTTTTTTAAATATTATATATATATATATATATATATATATATTATATATTTATATATATATATATATTTTTTATCTTATCATTTATTTATTTATATATATATATAAATACAAACTAAAAATATATAGAAAACACCCCTAATTTCTGATGTCTGAGTGTACATCTTAAAAATACTTGTTTTATGCTCTTGAAAGTCAAAAGATAAGTTTCCTGGCTGAAGCTCGGTTTTATGTTTCAGGTGTTTTAGGGGCGACTCACGTGGAGATCGAACACCACCTGGAGATGGGGCGCAAACTTTTGGCCGCTGGTCAGCTGGCTGAAGCCTTGTCACACTACCACTCTGCTGTGGGTAAGGTCACACACACACACACACACACACACACACACACACACACACACACACTAATAACGTTTCTTTTCTCCCATGTTTGCTGCAAAATTATGTATTTTACGAGCAAAAAAGAAAATAAGTGAATATTTTTTTGTTTTTTTTTTTTTTTTTGTTAAAGTTTGAACTGTTGTTGACATTTATTTTTTTTCCAGAGGGAGATTCGAAGAACTACTTGACCTACTACAAGCGAGCTGCCGTGTTTCTGGCGATGGGGAAGTCCAAATCCGCCCTGCCAGATCTGACCAGAGCCATCCAGCTCAAACCCGACTTCCTGGCTGTACGTTCCCACCATCGCTCGCCACCCAAAAGATCTGCAGTCTTTACGATATTTGTTTATTATTGGTGCTCATTTTGTGCTCGTCGTATCGTCATTGTCTCCTCCTCTTTGGTCTCCTCCTCTTCATCACATCTCTTCAGGCCCGCTTGCAGAGAGGGAACATCCTGCTGAAGCAGGGCAACACTCAGGAGGCCCGGGAGGACTTTGAAGCTGTGGTAGGTTCAGCAATGTGCTCATGTTGTTTCTGTGTGTGTGTGTGTGTGTGTGTGTGTGTGTGTGTGTGTGTGTGTGTGTGTGTGTGTGTGTGCGTGTGTGTGATTACATGTCACCTGAAGGGGAGATCTGTCGTGTTTCAGCTGCAGCGCTCTCCGGACCATGAAGAAGCCAACGAGCAGCTGATGAGAGCCAACGAGCTGGAGGAGCTGCAGGAGGAGGCCAACGCCGCGTACCACCAGGGAGACTACAGCACCACCGTCGGCGTGCTGGAGAGAGTCGTCGAGGTACGTGTCGTCACGGCGACATAGGATGAAGATGTTGTTTTAAATTAGAGTCTTATAAAGTAGGGACGTCTTAATTTAAGCTTTAATTAATCCCTAACCTTTGTTTTACTTCAGCACATAAACAAAAAGCACAATTTATAACTGGACACAGATCTCACATCTCTTTATTTATTTATTTATTTTGTATTCCTTTCACAAAATACATTTTATATTCCTATATATCTGTTTTTAATGTAAAACACTTCATAACATGAGAGTTGATTCAATCCAACTTCAGAAATTTTTTTAATGAATCTAAACATAAAATTCATCCCAATAATTCTATTTTATGTGAAAACACTTCGGTGAGTTCAGAGAATCAGGATCTTCAGCCGAGAAGAATCCGTGTGTTTGGTTTGTGAAGTTTCCGGCCTCCCTCTCAGATCTCTCCCTGGGATCCGGAGTCGCGGGAGCTTCGTGCCGAGTGTTTCATCCGGATGGGGGATCCTCAGAAAGCCATCCAGGACCTGACGCCGACCACGCGGCTCCGCAACGACAACCGCGCCGCCTTCCTGAAGCTCAGCATGCTGCACTACAGCCTCGGGCAGCACCGCGAGTCTCTCAGGTGAGAAGAAGAAACAAACTGCACCGGATGTTTCTCAGCATGCAAATGAAGCTGATTTCCCTTCTCTTTTTTTTGTTTCTCTCTATGACTCATTGCAGTCACGTCAGAGAGTGTCTGAAGCTCGACCAGGACGACAAAGAGTGTTTCAGCCACTACAAGCAGGTGAAGAAGCTCAGCAGGCAGCTGGACTCTGCAGAGGAGCTCATTCAGGACGAGAGGTCGGTGCATGTGTTGGACTTCCCTTCCCTCCCTGCAGATACGAGTTCCTTACAATATGCATCAAAACATCAACCTTTAGAAGTTTGTAGGATATAAATCTGCAGCTGCTTGTGAGTTGAATCTGCGCTGGTAGTTTGATGAATTAAGGCCCACGTTGTACATTTAAAAACACACACTCGGCTGATTTCATGACCCGACTGACTTCCTGTCTCCCGTCAGATATGAAGAAGCCATCGATAAGTACGAGTCGGTGATGAAGGCGGAGCCTGACGTCCTGTTCTACACCAACCTGGCGAAGGAGAACATCTGCTTCTGTCTGGTGAAGGTGAGAAAACACGTCATGTTTACGGTCAGCTGTTTTAATACGTCATGAATAAAGTTGATATTGTAATTCAAGAATAAAGTCTAAATGTGGAGAAGCAAAGGAACCTGTGTTGTGGTGTTGAATGCGTCGAAATGTGATTTTTATTCTCAACGTTTCGACTTTATTTTTGACATTTCGATTTTTTACTCGACATGAAAAATTTTGTCGTTCAATTTCGTTCTCAACATTTTGATTTTGTTATGAACATTTCAACTTTTTCCTCGAGAGCAAAATGAAAAAAAGCCTGAATACTCCTTCATAGTTTCAGAGCTACAGTTCAGACTTCATCTTTCTCCTAAAACATCTTCTGCTTCTTGTCGGTCGTAGATCAAGTTGCCAGCCGAGGCGATCGACGTGTGTTCGGAGGCCCACCAGAGAGATCCGCGCAACGCTAACGTGCTCCGAAACCGGGCGGAGGCCTTCATCCTCAACCAGGAATACGAGAAAGGTGACGGACTCGTCTCTCTTAGCGACGAGGAACTTCACCGTTTTCCTCCTTTGTTACGATCATGAGGCCTTTTTGTAAGAGACTCATTTAACAGGAAGCAGCCGTTCATTCAGGAACTATATTACCCTTTCAAAATAAAATAAAATAGCACTCGTTCAATCCAAAGACTACCGAGTTACCGACAACTTTATAACTGAAAGTTTGTGATTTTACTGTTAAAAAAGAATCTTGAAGTAAATATGTGCTATTTCTTGAAACTGGTGTCTCCCTTGTTGGAGCAGCCGTGGAGGACTACCAGGAGGCGAGAGAGTTCGACGGCGACAGCAACGACATCAGAGAAGGGCTGGAACGAGCTCATAAGCTGCTCAAACTCTCCCGTAAGAGGGACTACTATAAGATCCTCGGTGTCAACAGGTATCTGTGTCTCTACAACCAGTTTTTAACTTCCAAAAATTAAAAAAATCTCTTTTCAAAACACCCATTAACTCTCAGGAACCCCTTTTTTTTTTTTTTTTTTTTAATCCTCCAGGAACGCCAACAAGCAGGAGATCATCAAGGCGTACAGGAAGCTGGCGCAGCAGTGGCACCCCGACAACTTCCAGTCCGAGTCCGAGAAGAAGGAGGCGGAGAAGAAGTTTATCGACATCGCGTCGGCTAAAGAGGTCCTCATCGACCCAGGTCAGAGTCTCACCGAGCAAAACAGATCAGCAGGAGATCGGAGGAAAAGTCACGCAGGCTGTTTTATCTATCTACAACTCAATATTAGTGAAAATACTAAAAAATCAAAAGGTTACAAAAAAGGATCAAGAAAATATCTCATAATATTGTATTAATTCATGGTATTAATATTTTATGATATGAATAAAGTCAGGTGGGGTTTTTATGACTGTTGGTCATTCTGTCTGATTCACCGTCTCACGCCGTCATGACTGAAGTGAGATGAACACAGAAAACTCGTATTTTATTAGAAAAATTCTATCGTGATTTTCCACCCCGACTAATGGCAGATTATAAAGAATCAGAAAATATATATTCTTTTCAATATTTATCCTTTTCTGTGTGTTAAATCCGAAGATTTAATGTAGCATAAAGTAGGAAACAGAAGAAAACAGCTTCCCTTTAATAACAAATCCACTATCAGGACCTTTAAATGTCACCAGTTTGTGTTTACATTGCATTTAGCTGACGCTTTTATCCAAAGCAACTTACAACACACCGATTTTAGGGTTCAGTGTCTTGCTCAAGGACACTTAGGCATGTGGACAGGAGGAGCTGGGATTGAACCACCAACCTTCCGATTAGTGTGCAACCCACTCTACCGACTGAGCGACAGCCTCCCTATGTTTATATTTTAATTAATACAAAAAACAGAAGCATAAAATGACGTTTACAACTCTTAAATAAAACCGAATGTTAGTGAACACGAATACGCAGGTTCTGTGTAATACTGCTGTAAAACCATAAAAGAAATGATCATGAAAGAGGTCAAATAGAAAGCAGTTGTATTTGTACAAAGTATAATAATAATAATAACAATAATAATAATAATATTGGTGAACTTGTTTATTTGTTGTCTCATGTTAAATCCATAATTTAAGCTTTTCATTTTTCTGTAAACGTGTCCCCTCCATGCTTCCTGCCGCTGTCTCACCAGAAATGAGGCAGAAGTTTGATGCCGGCGAAGATCCGCTGGACCCGGAGAACCAGCAGGGCGGCGGAGGGGGGGGGCAGCAGGGCTGGCCCTTCCACTTCAACCCCTTCGATTCCGGCGGCAGCTTCCACTTCAAGTTCCAGTACAACTAGAGCGGAGGACGTTACAAACACACGGGGGGGGGGGGAGTCGTGCCATTTCTGTCGGATGGGGGGGACGTTTTTTGTGGGGGGGGGGCAGATTCAAGAAGAAGTCTTCCTCAGTGCCTCAGTTTGGATGCAGTCTTTGATTTTTATTTAAATCTGAACTTAACAACGACGACGGACGTCTGCAGCGGCTGAAGAAAGTCGATGTGGGACGTTCTGCTCTCGTTTCAGTTCTCGGTGCCGTTCTTCCACCTTCGACACAGAGACCCCCTTTTTGTTTGTTTGTTTTCATACAGTCACTCGTGCTCAGACATCACGTAGGAAGTCGGTTTGTGTTTTGTTTTTTTTTGCTTTGCAGTATTTCCTGATCTCAGTCTGGATTTTTTTTGTCTTTTTTTTTTCCCCCCGAGAGCCCCAAAATGTTTCTATACGTAATGACGCTTTCTGTCGAGACTTCAGCACGACAACGTGAGACTTTGTGGGTTGTGAAAGTTTTAGAAATCCTATGGATCTCAAATAAGTAGATGCTCTTGTGATTGTTTGTTTTTGCTTTTATTTTCTTATCTCGTGCGAATAATGTGTCAAATCACTGCATCAGCGTGCTGCATCCAGCAACCGCAAGCATTTCAAATTCTCGGTTAATAATAACTGAACAAAAGCGTCCTAGTATTTCTCTCTTCATGTCTCCACTCATTTCTAAGGAATCTTGCACTTTTTATTTTTAAATTTTTAACCCATTAAGCACTCCTGAAATGTTACCGTGGGCCTTTTTAATTTCAAAAGCCTCTGAGACTCTCTGGTGTGTCTTCAGTGGCCACCTGAGAGCCTCATTTATAAATAGGTCAGAGATGTTGGGCTGAAGTATGAACGATAGAAACAGAATATTTGGATAATATTTATCCAGCAATTTAAAAACTGAATTTGTAAATGAGGCTCTGATTTTGCTGCCATGCAAGACACACAGTTGTGTTTTAAGTTATTTCATGTCGTGAATATTTCCAGGACACAGTTGACTGTAAAAGCTTCTACTGCTCCATCGTGTGAACTGAAATCTGATGGGACGGTTTTTGTTTCTGGGTTTTTTCTTTTTTCGGGTTTCTGTTGTTAGCAGCATCGATTTTTCTCTGTTGCCAAACTGAGTCGGCTGATATGCTGAAGTATATTAAAACATTGAAACCAAGCAGTTTGTGCTGATTGCCTCCGAGGAGGTTTATTTGTTTGTTTGTCAGCAGGATTACAGAAAAAACAACAAATCGGCCCAACTTTTACAAAACTTGGTGTAAGCGTGAAGCGTGGGGGCCGAGAGAACCCACTACATTTTTTGGAGCAGAAACGAATCACGAATTGGATCCACGAATATTTTTTTTTATTAGCATTGCAAGATACAGACATTTTAGCCTTTGAGCTGCAGTACCTCGTACAGTCCAGTAGATGGCAGCCAAAAGTGGGCAAACACAGGCCATCCTGCAAAGACCATCGATCCACGTGGACTGGTGGCAGTTAATCCTCCAATTCAATACAGCAAGACGAACCTTTTTTTTAATATATATAACTTGATAAAACGGCAACACAAACCTGTCAAATAGAACACTTTATTTGAAAACACAAACACTGAAATCCAGCTGTTTGCCCACACATTATCTCCCCTCTCGCTGTGTTGCACATCTGTCTCTCTTCCAGTCGCGGAGGGAACAGCGACATCCAGAAACGCTGACGCGGACGGTCGCCGTCTGTCCAGGCTCAGCGACCGATTTTGTAAAGTCCTCCGAGCGAAGATGTCCCGTTTCTTCTTCGGGGCTTCGGGGGGGCCGCAGCCTCACATCCGTCTGGATGGGAGTCGGTCACACGGAGGAGGAGGAGGAGGAGGAGGAGGTGTCTGGAGGACCGAGTGAGAGGTCAGTGGTTGGCTGAGAATCCCTGCGTGTCGTCCAGGCTGTCCGCCTCCACCTCGATGGACACCACGTGGTGTCCGGGGATCATGGCCAGGCCCAGGACCCGCGGCTCGCCCTGCGAGAAGGTGTCTGAGGACGGAGCGAGAACAGGTCAGTTGTTTGGGTCAGACGGAGGTTTCTGTGGTCAAACAGGAAAACTAATGAATCTTCCAATTTAGAGGAGTTTTTAAATGTTAAATGTTCTTTTATAATTCCCAGTGTAGTTTTTTTGTTTTGTTAACATTTTAATATTTGTCTGGCGTTAGAAAACTACTTTTTTTTTGTTCTTCTCCTACCGGTGGATTTGAGGAACTCCTGAGCCGAGCCGAGGATGACGTTGCAGTCGCGGTCTGTGCAGAGGAAGAGTCCCACCAGCGTCCGGCCGTCCGTCATGCGGATCCTCATGTTCTTGTTCAGGAGCCCCTCCAGCTTCTGCCTCGCGTGGAACGACGAGGACACTCGGGACGGCTCCTGGGTGAGGACATGGCAGAAAGGACAGGCCGATAATTATTAATTAGTTAGCTCAGCAAAAAAAAAAAAAAAAAAAAAAAATCTATTTTTATAAATAAAAGTCTATTTTATTTACTCATGAACCAGTATCAAAAAAAAAAATCTGTTGACAATTATATCATTACTCATCATGATTTTGGGGTTGAAGGTACATTTAATCTTTAATTTAATCTTTATTTGAAGTTATATTGAAAAACAAATATAAATTCTCATCTAATGTTTAAAGCATTTGTTAGAAAAAGTAATCCAATGAAAAAAGGTACATGTTTTAATGAAGTAGTTGAAATAGCTGCATTTCTTATTTATTACATCACAATATTTATATTCAGACAATAAAATGAATCAATGAAAATTTGATTTTAGTCAAAGATCTCGACAGATATCTGAGTTTGCTGTAGTTTAGTTGTTGTATGTTTCCATTGAACTGAAATCAATATTTAGATGAATAGATGATAAATATTTAGATGAATAGTATAGATGATAAATATTTAGATGAATAGATGATAAATATTTAGATGAATAGATGATAAATATTTAGATGAAAGATATTTAGATGAATAGTATAGATGATAAATATTTAGATGAACAGTATAGATGATAAATATTTAGATGAATAGTATAGATGATAAATATTTAGATGAATAGATGATAAATATTTAGATGAACAGTATAGATGATAAATATTTAGATGAATAGATGATAAATATTTAGATGAATAGTATAGATGATAAATATTTAGATGAATAGATGATAAATATTTAGATGAACAGTATAGATGATAAATATTTAGATGAACAGTATAGATGATAAATATTATCAGGTGAAGTTAACGTTGCACACAGATCAGATGTCAAGAGCTAATCTGTTAGCCGCCAGCTAACGCAGCCTCGACAATGTAGAAAGACGTTTGAATTACACATTATTTTATTTATGACACGTGAAACAGCACGAACAGCTGTTTCATATTTTTTCTAACTACTGAGAGAAATACATACATGAGACGAGGGACCGTTTTCTTCAATCATTGTTGCCATAACCTCCTCTTCTTCTCCTACGTTTGCTCACGGAGCAATATCACTGACGGACCAGCTAAAACCGGAAATACATCATGTACTTTTTTTTTTTTTTTTTTTTTTTTTTCTTAAAGGGACAGAGACCATAAAATACAGTTCCGGTTTGGAAATGAAGTTATTAGTATGATAATAAAAAAATAAAGGAACACAAGAAATGTATTGCTCACGTCGTTACAGTCATGAAGATCAACTTTTTGAAAACATATTTTAATATTACATTTTGAAAACCTTTTTACTTTTGTGGTCAAACCACTGAGACTTAATCTGACCTCAGTTTATGTTGTTTGCCAGATGAGCGATCATCAGTAAGAGGATCACGTCATCTGTTGTCTAAAGAAAAGTTGTCTTCTCACTTAAAAAAATAAAATAAAATACCACCCATACAAAAATACTACTAAAAACAATGCAGTGTAAAAGTTAACTAAAGTTACTATTGTGGTGTTTTTCTTTCTTCACTGGCTTCCCAAATGTAAATAAATAAATATATATCAACATGTACTTCTTTTATTTTTCTCTTATTATAATGCAGAAACCAAACATGTTACGAAATCACACAGACGATGTCGTTAGGACACGATGTGACGAGATGCAGATCTTTAAAGAAGAATGATTTTACTGCAACTTTAAAAAACAACATGGTGTAAACAAAACAAGAGTTGAACTCCTGTACGTGCTGTTAACACTCGATCTCCACAGTGAATACAGAGTATTTGATCGGCCGACATGTTTGTGACCTCTCCTCTCCTCAGACTCCTGGTTCATCCTCTCATCTTCACGGGAAGGTTCGTCAGCGCTGCTTCCTGCCGGCTGTCACTCGGACCGGAGGAAGGATTTCACTAAAGGTTGGACTGGATACCGTGACGTCACCGTGTCACAGCTGCAGGTGATTTGTTTTTTATTTGTTGCCTCCCACGCAGCATAAAAAATAAAAATAAAAGGTAGACTTGTCATCACTAAAGCAGCGTTTCAGGAAACATCAACATGAAGCGATTCATCTGCTTTTAGTGGCCAGTTCTGCCAAAGGTTGTTTTTTCTTTAACACGTTGCAGCTTGAATGAGTTCAATAATTCAGTTATCGACAAGAAAAAAGTGATTTTGTGTTTTTTGTGCAGAGATGAGAACTCGCCGGAAACACAATAAAATAATTTACAGCAAAGTAAACACGGATGAAACTCAAGCAGCTCATCATTGGAGCCTCGAGTGACTTTAACGCAATCAGACGTGATGTTCGCTGAAAGCACTTTTGATTTTAAATTAAAGGATTTTTTATTTATCGAGGGCAAAATCACAACATAAGACACTTAACAGAGTCAAATCCTGACAAAAGAACCTCACAGCTTATACTTTGTTGGGATTTGTTTCCAGTCTCCTCCTGATTTTAATCGTCCGTCCCGGTCCTGTTACTGCAGCACCGTGTCCTCTCCGGGTCGCCTCAGTTCAGACAGCTCGGCTCTGAATGGAGACGACGTCTTCCTCTGTCACACTGCATAAAATCTGGGTTAGCTGGAGCGCGGCACCCAGGAGGGGGGGGGGGGGGGGCTTTTCTCTCTCATCCACGACATGTCTCCCTGCCAAACGGACATGGGGGGGGGGGAGAGGTGGAGGGGTGGTGGATGGGTGGTCACAGCACAGTAGTGCAGTGTGTCAGGGCCTGCAGCACACGAGAGTCCTGGCTAGGTTCACCCCCCCTTTCTTTTTTTATGCAGTCGCATAGCAGGATACTCATGGCTACAAATACACACACACACACACACACACACACACACACACACACACACACACACACACACACACACACACACACACACACACACACACACACACACACACACGGATGCTGTGGTTGAGGGTACATGACAAACACACACACACCCGTGCGACCATCTCACCAGCCTCCATCTGGCAGCAGCAGACACCTCAGTGGCCACAGGCTCTAGTGACACACACACACACACACACACACACACACACACACACACACACACACACACACACACACACACACACACACACACACACACACACACACCCTCTGTGTGTCTCTGTTGGCAGATGTTGGATCCTCCTCCGGTCTGCCGAGCGTCTCTGACACCTGTTGCAGCAGACGAGGCGTCCCTGAGACTCGTGTTTACGTCCAGTCGTTGCCGTGGCGACGCCCTCAGAGAGAGAGAGAGAGAGAGTGATGTCATAAGTTCTGATCTGATAACTACTGCATAGTTATGAGTTTGCTTTATTCATTTAAGCAACCACTCTGTCCAGGCAGCAGTTCATTTGTTTTTATTTTTTTACTCTAAGTACTTCCTGCTTGCGATCGGCCGATGAATCCCAAAACAAGGCGTTCGAGCGTTTCAGCGCCCTCTGCTGGATCGACACGTCTTCACGACAAGAGGAGCTAATCTGACCGTTGCCGAGTGACAGCGACGGACATACCCAGAACTTCGTCGTCATGGTAACAACAATTACGTTGTGTAGCTTTTCTGAGAAGATTGTAGTTCGGGTTGAAATAACTGCGTTCGTTCCGATACGTAAGCGGCATTAAAGTACGTTAAATACTCCGACCTCCTTTATTTACTTAATTTAGTAGTCCTTAATCACTCCGGCCACTAGAGGTCGCAACAAACATAAATATAAGTCATTTTAAACACCCTCCAGAAACAGACGGGTGTTGTTGCATCGTAAATAACAGATGTGACGTCAGACCTTCAAATAAAAACAGCTAAATGGGATTTGATGTCGTATATTTTATTTATACGTGTGATTTTCCCACCGTGACATGTCAAGATGAATCAGACGACCTCTTGACCTTGTGGTAACCTCTGACCCCTGAGGTCTGCTCACGTGGCTCTTTAGTCACATCAGTGAATAAAATGACACCAAAACATTTCCTGTCACTTTTTATAGCTTCAGTTTCGTTCTGAAGGTCATTCGACGACATTTAAATCTGATTCGTTGAGATTGAACTTTTAAAGTTGAAGTGAATTCAGTATTTTTAAAACTGCAGAGCTTTTAATCCTTGAGATCTCTTCATTACTTAAAATGGACTCGGAGGGAATATTTGGCCTTTTGTTTGTTTATTTCCTAAATGTTTTAAAACCAAAATATCAGCCGCGTCTTTATCTGTTTATGTCGTTCCGCTGCATGCAGAGCACTTTTTATTTACTTGTTCTTTCACACATTTTGCCTTTTAGTGGACCTCGGTGTCCTAGTGAGTTTTTGAATGTTAAAAAAAGCAGAAATTTAAATTCCCTTTATGTGCAGGAGCTCCTCGGAGGGCCGGCGTGGCTCCTCCGTGGCTCCTCCGTGGCTCCCCCGTGGCTCCTCCGTGGCTCCTCCGTGGCTCCTCCGTGGCTCCTCCGTGGCTCCTCCGTGGCTCCCCCGTGGCTCCTCCGTGGCTCCTCGGAGGGCCGGCCGGGCTACCGGCTCTCTCGTGGCCTCCCCGCCATCCGACCGAAGCTGCTGCTCATCATCGCTCTCTGGATTTCCAGAAACAGTAAAAAGCTGCTGGTTTCACACCTCCTGTTGTCTCGGAGGCTTCGAGCGGTTTCATCTGCTGCTTTCATAAAAAGGGGAAAAGCACCTCTGGTATCCTGAACAGTTTCCATCCCCACCACAAGTAGTTAATTTTTAAGCAATACAATCTGATGTAAGTCTGGGCATGGCTGCGGCAGATTTTCCCAACCCCCCTCTCTCAATCCCTCCCCAGCACTCACACACACACACACACACGCACGCACGCACGCGCGCGTGCACAACCCTGCTGCTGCTGCTGCTCCAAAATAATGTTCTCCGCCGCGGTGGGGGCTCCTGGAGAATATAAGGTGGCCATATTTGATAGATTTGTGTCGAGCTCTGCAATGCAGAAAGAGAGTTGTTGGTGTGATCTGACAAAGTGACAGTGACACCGGCGGGTCGTCGGATTCGTGACTGATCCCGACTTGGAGGAGGAGGGGGAGGGGAGGGGGAGGGGGGGAGGGGGGGGGGCAGACAGAAAAAGAAACAAACAAGTAACAATGTAACTTACATGCAGTCACACACCCCTTCTTTTTTTTTTCTTGTAACAATGTGTACGTTTTTAAGGAGGGAGGGGGCGCGCGGAGGGAGAGAGACGGAGAGCGAGATAGAGAGAGAGGAGGAGGAGGAGGGGGGGGTGCTTCTGAAATAATATAGTCAGCCATTTTTTATGTAAGGGGATTTTTTTTTTTTTCTTATTGGGGGGGTTGTTAAAAAATAAATATAAGAGGGCGGCCATCTTTGTTGCTCTGCCTAGTGTAAAATATTCCAAAACGCCCCCCACTTTTTTCTGTGCCGATTTGAATATTAAATAAATATCATATAATCGGGCAAGAATACGCCTTTTTTTTTTAATACCAGGACGGATCCAATGACAGGAATATAATGTCCTCTCCTCTCCGGTCCTGTGAGGAAGACGAGGGCATGGTGGTTAATTCCGAGGGAGGAGATTTTGATGAAGAAGACGACGACGGGGACCAAGACGAGAACGCAAGCGACATAAACTCGCCGGCGGCGCCTCTTGAAACTGCAGCAGCAGCCGCGCCAGGTACAGTAAAGGAGGAAAACACGAAACACACCAGCCAAAGTGGAGGAGAAGTCGAGAGCGCGCTGATAAACAACACACTTAAAGACAGGAGCGGACATCCTGGGGGGGAAGCGGCTGGTAGAAGTCGCTGAGAAGCCGCAGGTTAGGTCGCCCCCCCATATCTGAGCCTCTCCGCGTCCAGGGACGGTCACAGACCAGACCGGACCGGGACCCGGGCGCGCGCGCAGCACAGAAAAGAAACATACCTAACAGTTGAGATTTCTTTTTCTTTCTGAAAACAACAACAACAACAACAACTATGTTGCACCACCTTAAAACCTCTCCAGCTGCTGCACCTCAGATGTTGCCGGAGGGGCCATATTTGCAGCTCCGAGGGAAGGCGACGGGAGCGCGCTTTGAAAACACAACTCCAGTTTTGCAACAAAATGCAAAAATCGCAATATCTGCTATTATTGTTGTGTGTGTGTGTGTGTGTGTGTGTGTGTGTGTGTGTGTGTGTACACATACTCTTACTTCCTCATCACCTCCACAGCACATCCCCCTAACAAAGTTTAAACTAACTTGCCACAGCTGGGTTTGTAAGCTCACTTTCTCCGCCATGAAAAGTTGCAGCTTTGTGTTGTTTTGTTTTTTTCTGGTCCTTTAAATCCTCCTGGATGCCGGACACGGAGACACCAGCTCGGTGTGCGGGGTGGTGAGGGCGCCCTGAAGCATGCTCTCCTCCGGCCGGAGGCTCCGTGTGTTTATTTGGGGAGGAGAGGATGCTGTGCAGACATGAAAGCGGTGTTGTGGTGGTGTGAAATCGTGGAGTGAGACGTGACACGAACTTGCCCCATCGTGGCTGTGCCAGGTCCGGATAGGACGCTGCTGCATGCTGCTGGCAGGACATCCAGGTGTGACTGCTCAGCTTCCACAACATGCACTTTAATTATTAGCCGAATTCAAATATGCAGTAAGGAGAGTGTGCTTCGTTTTTGACTGCAGCGGTTTAGCCCCATTTAAGCAAACAATAAGCAGAATTGATCTTTTGTTAAATGATGTTTGGCTGCGTGACATTCTGGAAGTTTCTGTGACTGAACTTGCAGTGGAAGTAAAGTCGAGCTCGGTTAACCAAACTGAGGCAGAAACAGCGAAGCCTTAATGTTGCAGTTTGTTCATAAAAAGGTCATTTTTGGAGGTTTGGATGTGATTAAAAACGTTTTTAAAAAGTCGCCGTGGGGTTGTCAAAGGGGAAAACCAGGGTACGGATATTTTAGCCGCTGCTTTGTCTTGAGGGTTAATTAGCTCGTCGTCGTGCCAGACAGAAAAAAAAATGTGTGTCAGCCTTCCCGTCGAGGACCGTAACCCCCTGTCGACCTCTGGCAGCGGTCACAGCGGTGGTCGGGGTACCCGGTGTGGGGATAACAGCGGAGGGGAAAATAAGTCGTTCCAGTTCACCGGCACGGGGCGGCCTCCGAATCACCGAGACCCGCGTGCGGGCTGCTGCCGCCCCCCGGCGTGCCTTCGGCGGCTGCGCGCTGCACGGATACGCCGGGGAAGGAAAGCGGGGTGAGGAAGAGGAGGTGGAGGAAGGCTGCTGCTGCTGCTGCGGGTGGGAGCGCGCACCAACAAAAGGCAGGCAGACAATAAAACGAGACCCAAACAGAGCCTATCAAACGGGCTGGCGCGGAGACCGCAGCCCGTATTTTAGTTCTGCTTCAATGCTTTTTCCCTCTGAAGCTGCAGGCTGCCGTCTCCGAGTTTTCTCTCTCCAGCTCCAAGGCCAGGTCAGGTTGCAGGTTAAATTGCCTTCCCTGTTTGGGATGTTGCCCAGGTACCGTGGGGAATAACTGGCCTGACATTTTTCAACATCATATGCTCCATGAAAGCAGAGATCACTTCATGCATTTTACACTGAGACTGAGGTTTTATAAAACTATTTATTTCCCTAAAATGAAAAGTTTTATGAAAATACGACCGTATTTTTTTTTTTACTCATTGGAAACTTTTGGAGTGATTTTCAGCATCAAACACTTCATGTATACAAAAAGTGATATCACCCTTTGCATCGCCATAAAGCAATTATTCTCATACTATAATACCAGCTGTCAAATCTACTTACAGCCCCTCTGATGAGCTGTATCTAATTCAGCATGTGTCACGATTCAGATAAGGTCAGAGGTCACTGAGACGATCACGCCGGCTCTGTTGTGTGTAATTCTGTTCAGCAGGGATTAGCCGGTTTGTTTGGGACGCATTTTCAGAAGATTATTGTTTAGCTGATTTCCGATATCCGTCTTTTTTTTTTTCTTTTCTTCCTTTAACTCCCGTCTCTTCCTTTTGTCAAAAGAAGAGCCGGAGATATCAGACAGAGAGGTGCCGCTCAGAAAGAAAGGTCGGCCGAAGAAGAAGAAGGACGCCAAGAAGAAGGACAAAGAGAGCAAACCGGCCAAAGCGAAGAAGCGCAAGAAGATTGTGAGTTCGTGAGGCTCGTCTTTATTTCTTTCACTTTTAACTGACGTCTTAATTTGTTTTGTTTTTTTCTCTCATCTGCTGCCGCAGGACAACAATGTAGAGAGAGACTCGGACAGAGAGCGAGACTTCGGGGAGAACTCGGACAGCGTCGTCAGCGACTATGGCTCCGGTGAGAAGAAGAAGAAGAAGAAGCATAAAGAAAGGAAGGAGAAGAAAACCAAGAAGAAGAAAAAAGACGACGGGGACCGAGAGAGCGGTCAGGAGGAGGCGACGAAGGTAAAAACAAATCGCTTTGTGGATTGTAAAATGAAGTGGGCTGCTGGTTCTGACCGGTGGTTTTGTTTCTCAGCAGCCGATAGAGCAGAAGACGTCGGCCCAGCTGGCGAAGGAGTGGGGACTGGAGGACGTGGACCACACCTTCACGGAGGAGGACTACAGGGAGCTCACCAACTACAAAGCCTTCAGCCAGTTCATGAGGTCGGCCTTCGCTTCTGTTTACACTCATCTTCACGGTCACATGTCCACGAGAACTATCAGCTGTTAGTGTCGCACCTCCGCCTCTGAATACTAAAATGAGATAAGAAAGAAAAGATAAGACTTTATTCATCACAGTGGAGAAACTCACTCGTCACAGCAGTTAAAAGATAGAAAAGTAATATAATATAGAATAATTTAAAAAGACTTGTGTATGAACAAATACATACACAATCTATACAGTAAGTTATAATATAAACTACGTAGACTGAATAATGAAACCTTTTACTTCTACTGGAGTTGTTCCTGTACGAAACAGATCATTAAATCTATATTCTGTTTCTGCTGTGATGATAAAAAGTGTTGCGTTCTGGATTTCAGTTTTTTTTTTTTTTTTTTTAATGGATCTTTAACTTTGACCAACCGTGTTGTGCATCATCATTCAGGTCCGACTGTGACCGGCAGCATGTTAACTCATCCAGGAGGATCGGGTCGGGTTCTGTGACTCGCCCTCCTGTTGGCAGCCGAGTCTTTATCGACGTCAGCTCGTCGTGTTAGTCGTTCAGCAGCGGGCCGAGCCTCGGTGTCGGCGGCTGACTCATACCTGATAACATTAAGTCGCACTCAGCCGCACCGTCTGCAGCTCATTTAATATCTGATAGAAAACTCAAACCACATTCTGAATGCAGCTCTTAAGACGAAGGTGAACGTTTATGCATTTTTGCTGACGTGTCTTTTTTTTTTTTCCCTTCGCAGGCCGATGATAGCCAAGAAGAACCCGAAGATCCCCATGTCGAAGATGATGACCATCCTGGGGGCCAAGTGGAGGGAGTTCAGCTCCAACAACCCCTTCAAAGGCAACGCCGCCGCCGTCGCCGCGGCAGCCGCTGCCGCCGCCATCGCTGTCGCCGAGCAGGTCTCCGCAGCGACCGCGTCGCCCGAGCCGCCTCCGCAGCCGCCGCCCGTCAGAAAGGCAAAGACGAAAGAGGGCAAAGGTCGGCGGCCCTTCATCCACCTGTACTCCTTCAGCTCGTGTGTTATTTGTTCGTAGTTTCCTGAAGCAGAGATCTGAGCAGATGTTTCAGAGATATTATCGTAATTTACATTATAACATATCAGAGAAATATCTTCTGTCCAGTGAACAGATGTTGTCTTAAGTTGTTGTTTTCGTGTTATTGGGATGATGTCATCTGTCCAGGTCCCGGCTATAAGAAGCGCAGTAAAAGTCCTCGAGTTCAAGACAAGAAAAAGGCTTCAGCCGTGGCCAAGGCTAAAAAGATGGCACCCATCCGGATCAAACTGTCGCCTATCGGCGCCAAGAGGAAGAAGAGCTGCTCAGTGAGTAGAAACAGAGGAATAAAAGCACCCTGTTGTTTTCCTGCTGTTTTTGTTGCCCTGAACCGGCGTCCCTCTCGTGTCAGAGCGAGGACCCGGACGAGGAGGAGTCCGAGCAGGAGGACTCCAGCGTTCACAGCTCCTCCGTTCGCTCCGACAGCTCCGGCCGAGTGAAGAAGAACAAGCGAGGACGGCCGGCCAAAAAGAAGAAGAAAAGTAAGCGCTTGTGTGCTCCTTAAATGTTTGGCTCCTGTTTCAACTTTTAACTTTCTCGAATCTAAAAGTTCGTTTTCAGACAAGTAGAAGATTCTCTGCAGAAAGATTTGTGTTTGTTTTCATTCTGAGTTTAAATCTTTCAAAGTTTGAATATTCGAGGCAGTGAATGCAAAAGGATTCAATTTACATTCACTAACCTGGCTGGTCTTTACTGCTTGACATGAACAGAGACGCAGGGTGGTGGTGTTTCCAGCTTTATTTCAGAGATATGTTCTGTTCTTAAAGGTCCCATATTGCATGAATTCAGATTTTTCATTCATTTTTTTTAATTTTTTTAAAATTATAAAGCAGAATCTTGGTGCCATTTAAAACCAGTGGACGTGTCAAAACACTGAGTCCACAGGGAAATGTGCGGTTTTCACTTCAGTAAATTTGTGATGTCACGAACTCTCCCTCACGTCATATGTCCGCCCCTCGGCGCGGCACGCTGTCCCAACCTTTTATCTGTAAAATATATTGCTGAGCTAGCAAAACTACCAGACCAACAATGACCTGTGGTCGGCCTGGACGTACGTTACTCCAAGAAAAGAGGCAGCCGATCAGAAGAGAGGGTCATTAAAGAGACAGACACAAAACGGCCTGACTCGCTGAGACACAGAGGCTCACTCTTGATTTATGGGATGTCAGCACAGAAAGTGTAGGTGCATGTTTTCAGGGTTAAAACTCAACACTGTGCTCAAAAGCATCACTCAGGTCACTCGTGTTTTGACAGGATCGCTGTAGTTATGAGTTTAAAATGGAATGAAATACACTAGTAGCCTCAAAGTTCCCGTCCAGCTCGTGTTTGTGTGCACGTTGTGTGCACGTTGTGTGCACGTAGACGGCTGAATGGGTTGAAACTGAGGCGTACGTGTGCCGTCACACCTGTGAGATGTACAACTGCAAAGAGAAACACATCTTCTGCAGACGGGCTGTGAAACCGTTCAGCGTCTCGACAGGTCGTTTCTACGAACATGTTTCTATCTCTGTCCTCCAGTCCCCGGGGACGAGGAAGGCGACGGCTACGAGACGGACCACCAGGACTACTGCGAGGTGTGCCAGCAGGGCGGAGAGATCATCCTGTGTGACACCTGTCCTCGAGCGTACCACCTCGTCTGCCTGGAGCCCGAGCTGGACAAGGCCCCCGAGGGCAAGTGGAGCTGCCCGCATTGTGTGAGTACAACAAACACGGGGAGCACAGCTGTTCCTGTTATTATCTGTTTTGTGATTCTGCTTTTGCATCTTTAGTCCCCGTGTTTATCTGCAGGGCGACGCAGCCGCCGGCAAACCTGGAAGGGGAAAAACAAAAACAGCTAGAAGTGGTTTTGTAGCTGCATCACAAATCTAAGAAGTGAGAACTGTCTGACTGGCAGACGCACTCACTCCTGCCCAGACAGACACCTGAAGTGGTGCTGATTTGAAGTTGCCATGACACCCAAATATCTGGTGAAAAAAACAAGTTAGATGAGCTGAAGTGTAACAGCGCAAATGAAATGTTGATGACGTCGCTGTGGGAGGATTTTCATGCGATTTTTGTGTCTTTCAAGTTGTTCAGCTGGCAGAATTTATTGAATGATGCCGACTTTTGACGTTATGAAAGAGGAAGAAAGGAGGAGAGAGAAATAGAAAGTGTGCAGAAGTCGGTGATGAAAAGAGACAAACTTTAATCTGGTGATTATTCAGATTTATTATCGGGTTTGTCAGCTGCAGATGTGAGTTTCTGCCTGAAAATGATGTTTGTTGACGTGCTGACAAACAGTAACACTGATAGATTGGACACGATGAAACCAGCTGCTCCATAAATATGTCTGCTTCATCTATATGGCACATTTGTATGCAGCATTAAACTGTATTAAACAAATCAGATTGGCCATAAAAACAAAAAACAAACACATTAAGTAATAAAACTAAATTTAAGAAATTAAAAACAATATTAGGCCAAAACAAAACATCCAAGACTTCGTTTCCTCTTTCACACATTGCGAATATTTCTCATTAAAAACAAAACGCTGTATTCATTGTGAATTTATCTGCATTTTGGAAGCAGCACTGAAACCTGATCTCATGGAACCGCTCTGAGATCTGGGTGTTCATGATTCTTGCAAATGGGCCCCAGAAGCTCAATAAACGATCCATATTCTGCTCTCACTCTGCACAGGAAAACAAATATCCATCAGCCATCACAGTTTTAGTATCTCCTTTCTCTCTTTCGTCACTTTTAGCTGCTCTACGTCTTCCAGATATTGAAGCTTTATTTCAGATCTGAAGATGGGAAACTTCTTATATCCATTAATTTACATTTATATTAACGGTCACAGGGATAGCAGAGCAGATATATGGGTGACAAAGATGTTACATGAATTAGATTAATTCTTTTTTTTAACCTTTATTCTACTTTTCCTTCACACTCACACTCCTCTTTTCTCGTCATCTTATGCCTCTCAGTCACATTCATACTGAAGGCTGTAATAAATCAAAGCCTGGATTCACCTCGACAGCTAATTTTGTCCAAAAAGCCAAAGTGCCCTGGTGGTCTCACGGTCAGGATCCCTGTCACCTGACATCTCTACAGCCAACCATAAATAAAGGCATAAAAATGCCGTTCTTCGACGGTTCATCATTTCCTTGAGCTAAATCTTCACTTCTGTTTACGCTCTGCAGGAAAAGGAGGGAATCCAGTGGGAAGCCAAAGACGAAGACTTCGAGGACTTTGAGGAGGACAGCGAGGACCGAGTGATATCCGAGGTGGTGGTCGGGGTCCCCACCGGGGCGGAGGAGGAAGACGACGACCACATGGAGTTCTGCCGGGTGTGTAAAGACGGCGGGGAGCTGCTGTGCTGCGACACCTGCACGTCGTCCTACCACATCCACTGTCTCAACCCGCCGCTGCCGGAGATCCCCAACGGAGAGTGGTTGTGTCCGCGGTGCACGGTCCGTCCCTCCTCTCGTCTTCAGTGTGTATTTGTGTCTGACGATGTAAACGAGCGTGTTTAGATCTGATCTGTAAATATATTCTCCCTCCGCAGTGTCCGCCAATCAAAGGACGCGTCCAGAAGATCCTCCACTGGCGGTGGGGCGAGCCGCCACCTCCCATTCCCGTCCCGCCCGCCGCCGACGCCCCGCCCGATGCCCCGCCGCCGCCGCCCATGAAAGGCAGAGCTGAGAGGGAGTTCTTCGTCAAGCTGACCGCGCAGTCGTACTGGCACTGCACCTGGGTCACCGAGCTGCAGGTGAGACGCAGAAGATCGGCGGAGGGATGTTCGGAAACATCAAACCAGCCGTCTCCATTCTTCACTATAAGCTGTAAACTGTTTGACATTCTTGCACTAAATGTATCGGCAGTGTTTGGGCCACCAGATTTATACAAAACACTAAAAATCACACAAAATAATGTATATTTGTATATGTATGTATATATTTTTCTCATTTGTCTCCTCTTTTTTGAGCTCTAAAATGAATGAAGCAATCAAAGAACGTAAAATTTAAGACTTTATGTACAAGTGGACGCAACTTTCGGGTTTGAACAGTGACGACAATGTGGAAGTGCTTTAAGCTGCAATACCACTGAGTGCCACTAGGGGTCTGCTCCAAGAAGCCTTTGGCTCCACAGACTCCCATTCAACTTCTCTTATTAAATACAAAGTCAATCATTTTTTTTCCCACAAGTTCTTATGGTGCTATTAGCTAAAGTCCCTCCTTCTTATTTGTTTTGTGGCAGTTTGTTTAGAAAATAATTCCGTCATTGATTAGAAATTAGGCCTTTGGGGGGGCGTGTCTGTTTGATAGGTGGGCGGGGCATAGTTTCCCCTGACGTCACTGTTGGTTGCTACGTTTTTAAGGTTGGGAACCACTGATTTAGTTCTTCAGTCATTAGATATTATATCTATATTATATATATTAAAGATGTACACATTGCAAAACGCTTTATTTCTTTATGCCTCCAGCTGGAGATCTTCCATTCGGTGATGTATCGAAACTACCAGAGGAAGACGGACATGGACGATCCGCCCAGCCTGGACTACGGCTCGGGCGGCGAGGACGAGAACGGCGTGGGAAAGAGCGAGAAGCGGAGGGCCAAAGACCCCCAGTACGCCATCATGGAGGATAAATACTACAAATATGGCATCAAGCCCGAGTGGATGATGATCCACCGCATCATCAACCACAGGTAAGAAGGCGTGAGAGACATTCGGTTCTCTGTAGCAGCGTTCAGCGTAACTACACGTGTCTCCCTCCAGTGTGGACAAGAAGGGGACGTACCACTACCTGGTGAAGTGGAGGGATCTGACCTACGACCAGTGCACCTGGGAGAGAGACGACCTGGACATCCCCGACTTTGCAATTTACAAGGCGAGCTACTGGAGACACAGGTAGGAACAAAGATGGGACGTCTCCAAATGGTGTCGACCAATCACATCTCTCCTCAGAGGATCCAGTCTGCTTTTATGTGGATGCGGTCTCAGCGGTTACTTTGTGTTTTACAGGGACGCCATAATGAAGGAGGACCCGGACAAACCCAGGAGGATGAGGAGCAAGAACCCAGAGGACGAAGACGAGTCTCCGGCCTCGCCGGTCACTGATGTGAGTCGACTGTCGCTTTAGTTTCAGTCTTGCAGGTTCACACAAACACACAAACTCTTATTTTATCAAACGCTTATTGGAGTATTTTTGCATTGTTGAGTTATTTTCTTTATAACATGCTTTATTTACTGCATACCGAGCGAACCAAGACCATTTTTTATATTGTATACATTTTAGAAGTATGAATTTTGTAAACTCGTTTCTCTTTACAATTTCAGGGCCTTTATTGTTTAAGTCTATACTACTAATGAATTGATTTTGACGTAAACCATCATTATATTTGACAGTTATAGTTTTTTATTTCTCGTGTCGTCCCTCCAGCCTACGATAAAATACGAGGAGCAGCCGGACTTCGTCACGTCGACGGGCGGTACGCTGCACATGTACCAGCTGGAGGGTCTGAACTGGCTCCGGTTCTCCTGGGCTCAGGGCACCGACACCATCCTGGCAGACGAGATGGGCCTCGGCAAGACCATCCAGACCATCGTCTTCCTCTACTCGCTCTTCAAAGAGGTACGCGGTCGTATTTCGTGTTTTTTTTGTGGACACCTTGAAGTCCGGCGTCCCTGATCTCGTGTCCGTCGTGTTCCCTTCAGGGTCACACTAAAGGTCCGTTCCTGGTCAGCGCGCCGCTCTCCACCATCATCAACTGGGAGAGGGAGTTCGAGATGTGGGCGCCCGACTTCTACGTGGTGACGTACACGGGGGACAAAGACAGCCGAGCCATCATCCGAGAGAACGAGTTCTCCTTCGACGACACGGCGGTCAAAGGAGGAAAGAAAGCCTTCAAGCTGAGGGTGAGGAGCGATTCGTTAACGGCTGTAAACACGACTCGGCATCGCGAGAAAAAAAAAAGAAAACCACGACGTCGCTGTTTCTCTTCCCGCAGCGAGAGGCTCCCATTAAATTCCACGTGCTGCTGACGTCCTACGAGCTGGTGACCATCGACCAGACGGCGCTGAAGTCCATCGACTGGGCCTGTCTGGTGGTGGACGAGGCTCACCGCCTGAAGAACAACCAGTCCAAGGTGCTCCGGCTGCTCTGTTCCTGTTGGTTTATTTATGGAGCCCCATTCAGGCTATTTAAAGGCATAGAAATACATTAAGAATACGATACTAAGGAGGAAATTCAAATTGCATTTTGAAGACAGTTAAAAGTGTTTTATAGAGACATAGAAGTAAGTATTTGATTTACAGTAAACAATGTTTTAAGCCGTGTTTTAAATGATCCGACCACAAGTTCAGGACGTTTTTTTCCACAGAAACTAAAAGCTGCTTCACCTGGTTTTGGTTTGGTTTGTTGGTTTTGGTAAACCTGTCTCAGATTACCGCAGGAGTCTGGAGGCTTCTCGGCTCCTGTTTAAATGTGCTTTTATTATCAAGAGTGACAATCTTAAGACAATAATGGACATATTTGTGTTTTTCTGCTCTGCCTCTAAATACGCTGTGGAAAAAGTAACAATAATGTACAAATAGTTGAGCTCATTTTCTCGTCCTTGTTTTCCAGTTTTTCAGGCGTCTCAACGACTATAAGATCGACCACAAGCTGCTGCTGACGGGAACGCCGCTACAGAACAACCTGGAGGAGCTGTTTCACCTGCTCAACTTCCTCACACCCAACCGCTTCAAGTAGGACGTCTCACGTGACGCACGCAAAATAATTCACGTTCATATTTTCTTACTTATTTACCAGATTCGTGCTTTTTCTCTTCCCAGTAACCTCGACGGTTTCCTCGAGGAGTTTGCCGACATCTCCAAGGAGGACCAGATCAAGAAGCTCCACGACCTGCTGGGGCCTCACATGCTGCGCAGGCTGAAGAGCGACGTCTTCAAGAACATGCCGTCCAAGACGGAGCTGATCGTCCGAGTGGAGCTGAGCCCGATGCAGAAGTACGACACAAACCCACATAGAGACAGAAAATCAGTCTGTTAAAATAACCTGAACACACAGTCACAACAGTGCAGTGGAGCGTTGAGCTGGGAATTTTTTATGGAAAGTTTTCTATGAAACACATAAGAAGAAATTGGTCATAATTATGAGATTTAATGGGAATTGATGAGCCGCTCAATGAAAATGACTTTAATTACAAAAAAAACTTTTAGCTTCTGATATTTAACGGTTTATTCCTTTAATTTCTCATTATAAAATGTAACATTGAGGTAGAAATTGAGACGACTCCTTTTACACGTGATTTATACTGAACTGATGCCACACTGATGTTGTTATCGTTTATTTCATCATGTGGTCTTTGTGTTTTTTGTTTTTTTTAAATACAGAAAATACTACAAGTTGATTCTCACCAAGAACTTCGAGGCTCTGAACTCGAAAGGTGGCGGAAACCAGGTGTCCCTGCTCAACATCATGATGGACCTGAAGAAGTGCTCCAACCACCCCTACCTCTTCCCTGTCGCCTCCATGGTGACAGCACACACACACACACACACACACACACACACACACACACACACACACACACACACACACACACACACACACACACACACACACACACACACACACACACACACACACACACACACACACCTGTCTTAAGGCAATACTCCCCCACCACATTAAATAAATCTAAAGTTTTCCACTTTTCAAATGATTCACTTTGAATTATTATTATTATTATTATTACTATTTTTTTTTTTAAAGTGAAATGATTCACTTTGAATTAATGCCAAATTGGGGACAGTGACACCTTGTGGCCATATGTGGTAGTGCTCTTAGGTAGAAAAAAAAAACAGTAGGAAATTGTAAAAAATAAGCCAAGATGCAGGTTTTTTTATTACGAGACATCCACATTATTCATCACTATCTGTGAGGCTGAATACACATTTTTCTGTTGCATCTTGTCGGTACAAATTTAATCCACCAGTGTTCACCTTGTGTGTGTTTATTTGTGTGTGTGTGTGTGTGTGTGTGTGTGTTCGTAGGAAGCCCAGAAAACCCCCAACGGTGCCTACGAGGGCTCGGCTCTCACTCGGGCCTCTGGGAAACTGATGCTGCTGCAGAAGATGCTGCGGAAACTGAAAGAACAAGGACACCGAGTGCTGGTCTTCTCACAGGTACACACTTGTGCAGTATGCATAAGCACACACACACACACACACACACACACACACACACACACACACACACACACACACACACACACACACACACACACACACACACCAGACGGACATCTCCCCGCGCAGATGTTGTGTTGGTCCCGTGACACCTCCGCGGGGCCCAGCAGCAGACTGTGGTTCCAGCTGTGCGGGGGATGTGTGGGTGATGGAGTCTACATGAAAACACGACCGTCTGCCTCCCGTGTGTTTCAGATGACTAAAATGCTCGACTTACTGGAAGATTTTCTGGACTACGAAGGTTACAAGTACGAGAGGATCGATGGAAGCGTCACGGGAGCTCTGAGACAAGAATCCATCGACCGCTTCAACGGTGAGAAACCGGAGACGTCCGAGACTTGAAGCATATTAGCGTGAATGAAACAAAGAATACAAATACAGAGTTTGAAATCCCGCACCGGTCCTCACAGTCTCTTTGATAAAGGAGGCAGTCGCCATGGAGACTGCATCAGCTTCAGGGTCATGTAAATTGAATAAAAAAAATACTTCAACAGAACAAAAACAGGTCAATTACGTGCAGAGTATTAAATATCAGATCTCTTGTCTGCTGGTAAAATGAGTCGATAATTGATGAGATTGATTTATTTGAGTGAAACGCGGCAGGAAGAGTCAGTGGAAATAAATCAACTCCTCCCACTCTTGTGACTTTTCACCTTCTTCGATAAGCAAAACACAACGAAGCTCAATCTGTAGTTATTGTTTTTAACATTATTATTTTGTTGGAGTCACACGGCCGCCTCCTTTGTCATTACGTCACTGTATGAAGATGGTTTTGTCCTGAGAGACTCGTTGTCTTTATTTCCAGCCCCTGGTGCTTGTCAGTTTTGTTTCCTGCTCTCCACCCGAGCGGGAGGTTTGGGCATCAACTTGGCCACGGCGGACACCGTCGTCATCTTCGACTCGGACTGGAACCCTCACAACGACATACAGGTGCCGCTCGTAGAAGCAACGTATTCACTCTTTGAATAAACGCTCTTCGTATCAGGACGTGACTCGTCTCTCTCCGTGCAGGCGTTCAGTCGAGCTCACCGCATCGGGCAGGCCAACAAGGTGATGATCTACCGCTTTGTGACGCGAGCCAGCGTGGAGGAGCGCATCACGCAGGTGGCCAAGAGGAAGATGATGCTGACCCACCTGGTGGTCCGGCCCGGTCTGGGGTCCAAGGCCGGCTCCATGAGCAAGCAGGAGCTGGACGACATCCTCAAGTTTGGGACGGAGGAGCTCTTCAAGGACGAAATGGAAGGTGAGAACGGGCGCACTTGGTGTTGTTGATGATCCTTAAAAATGTCTTTTGATGAACCAGACCAACCGTTCCCGCTCTTTAACCCCGTCAGGTATGAAGAACAGTTCGGGAGATAAAGTGGAGGACGAAGGCAGCGTCATCCACTACGACAGCACCGCCATCGAGAGGCTGCTGGACCGAAACCAGGACGCCACCGACGACTCGGACGTCCAGAACATGAACGAGTACCTCAGCTCCTTCAAAGTGGCCCGGTACATGGTCCGAGAGGAGGACAAGGTGAGAGACGGGGACAGAAGAGGAAACTTTACAACTCATTTTACATTTCATTATGGCAAACAGTTTGGAGTCAGAGGAGGAGGAAGAAGAGGAGGAGGAGGAGGAGGAAGAGGAGGAGGAGGAGGAAGAGGAGGGATCATTTATGATGTTATCTCACTGAATGTCGCCCCATTTTTTATCTCGTATAAGATCTAAGTTCCAGTGAAAATATATGTTCTGGTATCATAACTGGTAACAGAGTTAATCAGATTCATCTAAAACCTGAGACATTAAATGTAAAAGTCTTTCTTTGCTCTGTAACTTCAGACTGTGATCGTGTCTGTGTCACGTTGTTGCATCACCTCCATCTTTTTTTTCTCCACCCGACGCTGCAGATCGAGGAGATCGAGCGGGAGATCATCAAGCAGGAGGAGAACGTGGACCCAGATTACTGGGAGAAGCTGCTGCGGCATCACTACGAGCAGCAGCAGGAGGATCTGGCGAGCAAGCTGGGGAAAGGCAAGAGGAACCGCAAGCCCGTCAACTACAACGACGCCGCGCAGGAGGACCAAGGTACGGACCGACGCTCGAGGAATCTCCCTCCGAGCTGTTTGGATCCTCGCAGCTCAAGGACGAAGATGAAACTCTGAATGTTTGATTTATTTGTTCAGATTTATCATTTTAATCTTCTGATCTCAGCAGGATTTGTAAATGCTTTGTGTTTGAGTTATGACTTGCACAGTGGAAGTGAATGGGCCCGGCCTATTGACAGACCACCGTGTGCTGTTTCAGAGTGGCATGCTGACATTTCAGATAACCAGTCCGAGTACTCAGTGGGCTCCGAGGAGGAGGACGAGGACTTTGATGACCGGCCAGAAGGTAAGGAGGGAATTAAGAAAAGAAAAAAAAAAACAGATCAAATGGAGCTGAGCTGCTCGTGAGCGACGACAGACGTGTGTTGTTAAAGAAACGACCTCTCAGGTCTGCGTTGAATCACAGTCTGAAGTTGATTTACGTCTCTGGCAGAGCAGAACGAGTCCGACTGCCAACAAATGCACAAAAAAACACCGTCTGACTTAAGAAGCCTAAGAAAACGCTGCAAAGAAATATTTTAAGAAAACTTGACATTCCTTCTTATACTGCGTCCGTGCTGTTACAGGTGAGGTTCCTCCGAGCGTTGTTACATCCTGTTTTCATCGACAGGTCGAAGGCAGTCGCGCCGCCAGCTGAGGAACGAGAAGGACAAACCTCTGCCACCTCTTCTGGCCCGAGTGGGAGGAAACCTGGAGGTCTGTTTTCACTCATCACTGAAATCTGTCGGCTTTATTTTGAAAGCACTCTGTGGATGTTTTATTCTTACAATCTATCAAAAAAATAAAATATTTATCTAAAATTGGCGACGGCGTCAAAGATCTTCTATCTCCAACAACTCTGAGCTCATTTATCATCCTGGTGATGGTGGATAAACGTTTGAGAAATACACGATTAAAAAAAAAAAAAAAAACTTTCTCTTTCTCACATTTTCATTTAAGATAATAAACATAATGTTTTGTATTTGTCCCGGTGTTCAGACTTTAAGTTTCCTTCATCAGGTGCTGGGCTTCAACACACGCCAACGCAAAGCCTTCCTGAACGCGGTGATGCGCTGGGGGATGCCGTCCCAGGACGCCTTCTCCTCTCAGTGGCTCGTCAGAGACCTCCGGGGGAAGTCGGAGAAAGAATTCAAGTAAGTTCACACACAAGTCTGTCGTTCGTCTGTTGAGCTGCCTCTGATTTCAACTCGGTCAGCTCCTTCTTCTTCCTCTTCTTCTTCCTCCCCAGAGCTTACGTGTCTCTCTTCATGCGTCACTTGTGCGAGCCGGTCGCCGACGGCGCCGAGACGTTCGCCGACGGCGTCCCGAGGGAGGGCTTGTGTCGGCAGCCGGTCCTCACCCGCATCGGAGTCATGTCGCTCGTCAAGAAGAAGGTGAGACCGGAGCTGTCGGCTCTCTTATTGTTGACAGACAGGTGAATGGAGGAAGTCATGACGCATATCATCTGGAAGCAGCTGAGAGCAACAGGTGTGTGTGTGTGTGTGTGTGTGTGTGTGTGTGTGTGTGTGTGTGTGTGTGTGTGTGTGTGTGTGTGTGTGTGTGTTTATTGTAAAACCAAACATGAAAATGCTTTTATATGAAGACGGTCAACACAACAACACAACTCATCTGCAGTGAGAAAACGCACAACATTTAACAATCTTGTTATCTCAGTGACGAATGCGTTTCCTGTGAATGCTTCACAATAGAAGCAGCTGAACGTCACTCGATGATCTCGCAGGAGCAGGAAACATTTGGTTTGTATCAGCTGACTTCGGATCCTCACCTGCATGTTGTAAAATAGGAAAAGGGACTTTTTTTTCTGTTTTGTTTTGTTTTTGCAGAATACAGAAAAATGATGACATTTAGAAATTGTTTTATTGGTGTTTTTAAAAAAAAATAATTTTTAATTCATTGCTATTTATATTTATGATAGTCCCCGTAAAGTTCACAGTTTCAAAGCCCTGATGTCATTTTGGACAATAAAGTTTATCATTAAACTATAATATCCTGCTTCCATTACAAATCTTTGTCACAAGTCTTTAACGACCACATTTCGGTTGATATACTAAAATATATAGATATTTTTACAGAGTGAATCACCAAATACAGTGCAGAACAAATGCAAACCATAAATAATATTTAAGACTTTAGGTTTAACTTAACTGAAAACAGAAATATTACAACATCAATGCTTCCTTATCAAGGTCCTGACGAGGTCGTAAGTCTTTAATATAATGGTCTCTTTATCGGGAAGAAATCAGACCTGACAGATGTTTTCATTTCGCTGCTACTTTTACTTTGTCAGTTTGTTTTACTTCGTCCAAACATCTTCCATCCAGAGTTCAGTCCAACCTGTTTAAACCTGCACACGTCCCCATGTGGACCGCTGGGAGTGTGTGATGTGCTGCCAGTGAACGAGGGATGTGGGTGGTGTGTTTAAATGAACTGGAATCAGCAAAAAAAAAAAATCAGTGCCTGCCGAGCTTCTTTTTTTTTTTTTTACTTTGTAAAGTGTGTTCTGGTGTTTTTGCGTTCAGATCCAGGAGTTCGAGCACATCAACGGGCGCTGGAGTCTTCCAGAGCTCAAGCCCGAGGTCAACATCGACAAATCCTCCTCCAGGGCCTCCTCCCCCGCTTTGAAGACCTCCACGCCCACCCCCGACGCCAGCTACAACAACACCCCGTGCACCTCCACGCCAGGTGAGCAACAGTGCAGACTGCAGATCCAGCAGGGGGCGCCGCACGGAAAGGGGGCCGCGGATGATGTTGATCTGCTGTTTTATTTGTGTGAACACATGCAGCGACACCGGCACCGCTGGAGAAGCTGGAGAAGAACGGGAAGGAGGGAGAGAAGGAGGAGGACAAAGAGGAGGTGGAGGAGAAAGACAAGGAGAAGGACGAAGGGAAGGAGGTGGACGCCACCAGGACTCGAGACCCCGAGGAGGTGGGACGCTCCTCAAAACGCAGCTAAAGCATCTTTATTCTGCAGTTTTTAAGTGCACAATCACAGTGTGTTCTTCATGCTTTTGTTTTTTTTAAACTTCAGATCTATTTCTCTTTTTTCAACTCTGCCTTTGTCCTCCAAATTACAAATAACACGAGCAGTATTTTTCTAAACGTTTTAAGCATTATTTTATGTCACAGTTCTGCTGTTTTTGTTTGTTTTTGAAACCCTCGTATCTCACGTTATTCTTAACAGTTTTTCAAGGCATGTCATAGTTTTAGTATGTTTTTCTTTCGCCCTATCAGGCCGACATCGGCTTCTGCTCACTTTCACACTTTAATTGGACAAATAACATTGAAATATTCCTGGTAAACACTGCAGTCTTGAAATAATCCATCTACTCTGTAGTTATAGCGGCATTTTCATACAATGTTAAAATCAATTTAAAGTGGTAGGTTGAATATAAAAAAACACAAAGTAAACTACTGAAACATTTGGTTGTTCAAAATGTTAAATACGTAGAATTAATAGTAAGACAACCCACAATATACAAAAACACCAGTGTGGTTTGTTTCTATACACAGAATAAGCTGCAAATGTGATAAACTGAATAAAACATGTGGCTGATAATCAGATTTTCTGTCTGTAAAAGCGGATTAAAAACTCGACGACTTCGCTATATAACAATAAAATGGACTCCGTGTGTGACTACATGTTGTTTCTGTTCTCCGCAGCTTTCCTCCGCCACACAAAACGCCTCCCCGGGTCAGAAACCTGAAGGCAAAGACCAGAGCGTCCCGAAAGAGAACGAGAAGAGAGAAACAAGTGACGATCCGGCTGACGCGAAGGAGGAGAAGAAAACTCCGGAGGACAGAGGAGAGGAGGCGAAACACCCGTCGAAGCAAGACTCCAAGGTCAAAGACGAGAAATCAGGTGAGAATACAAAACAATAAACTTCAAAATCTGACGTAAAACAGCTTTATTTGACTTTGATGTGTTTGTTTTTGTAGAAGGAGAGAAGACGGCGGAGGAGAAGGAGAAAGAAAAGACGACAACAACGGAAGACGCGAAGGATAAAACCGAGGTGGCCGACGTGAAGAAAGGTGCGTCTGTTCGTGCTCGTCTCTCTGTCCCAGAGTGTGTAATACACCCGTCAGGCCACTAGATGTCGCCGTGTCGATGTCACGTTTTAGCTCACCAAGGTGTGAAAACTATACACATGCATGACCAGGGTTGAAGGAGGTCACATGATATGAACAAATGGTCAGTGTAGGGAGGTTGATTGTTTTAGTAGCGTACATAACATAAAGTATTTAACTTAACTTAACTTATTTAACATAAAATGATTTATTTTAACCCAAATAAACCAAACCGCATTTATTCTTCACACGTAGCTCCGACACTGTGTCCTCTGGTGGACAGACGGGTGTATTACACGTTAATCCTGCGGAAAATTTAAAATTTGTCTGTCTTTCTCAATAACAGAAGCTGTCAAAGGTGAAAAGGATGCTGGAAAAGAGGTGAAGGCAGCAAAGGAGGAGGCGGCCAGGGGTAACGGGAAGCCTCCGCCGGAGCGACCTCGCTTCATGTTCAACATCGCAGACGGTGGCTTCACGGGTTAGTGCTGATTTACCTGCAGCATTCAGGTGGTTTTCATTTCCTTGGCCTTCCTTTATCTCCCGCAACGGCTCTAATTTCCACTTTGGTCATTTTAATGCTTTACTTCTGTGTTTTTAAAGGATCAGAAACTGAATTTCTTCCTAAAGTTTGCACAGAAATCTTTGCGATTCATTTTGAAAAAGGTGAAGGACTTGAAATAAGGAGTATCCCGAAAAATGTCTACAGCTCACAAGTTGATTCATATATTCTGTATTCATAGAAAACGAGTCGCAGACAAGATGACTCAGCGCTGAAGATGATTGTGTGTGAAGATGAGTTCGAGATAATTTCCACACAACACACTGGTAGAAAAAAAAAAAAAAGAGCGAACCAAGTATGAGGCAACATGCTTGTTGGTCACTTCAGACTTCTGTTCAACATAACTTCATTGGAAATTCCCGAAAAAAAAATATTGACATAATGCTTCTGTTGATCCGTTTTTTGATGAAAGCTTTAGACTTTTCTTTGTGTCTTTAACAGGACACTTAAAAAAAGATCATTGACAGATTGAAACATTGTCTGCTCATAAAAAGACGCAAAACACCAAATATAAAGTGCACTTGTATTCTGTACTTCAACACTTGAAGGTAAGATTTCCAACCGCAGTCGATCTCTAACGGACGTTTAAGACTCAGATCGTCTTACCTCCTGAAAGAAGAGCCGACCGATGAAAGGAGGGAGGTGTGAAGGGTGAAAATACCTTTTAATAGGTCGAACCCTAAAAAAAAAAAAAAAAGTTCCTAAGCGGCCTCAAGCGACGTAAAACTTTACGACGACGGTGAACAAACAGAAACCTTCTCAGCGAGCCAAAATTACCTCCGATTCAATCACAGGCTGAGAAAAGCTGCGGGTGTTCTGCGGAGAACACCTGCAGCCGGGTTTCAGCGCGCTCAGCACCTTTTGAGACCGCTCTCATGTTTGTTACCTCCCACCCCCTCCCCACATTTCCCCCACCTCCTCCCCACATCCTCCTCCACCCCCGCAGAGCTGCACACTCTCTGGCAGAACGAGGAGCGGGCCGCCGTCTCCTCCGGGAAGATGAACGAGATCTGGCACCGCCGACACGACTTCTGGCTGCTGGCGGGAATCGTGATGTATCCTTGACAGCCGTTGCCCGGGCGATGACCCCCGGCGTGTTTATTTTTCTAGAAACGCAGCGTAATAAGTCAACGAGCCGGCCAACGCTCGCTAAACGGCAAACTGTGTTTGCTGGAAGCCGACGTAGCGGGTTCGCTCGGTTCATGTTGTTCTCTTCATTATGGTAATTAAGGCCTCGCAGGATTCACATTAAACTCTTGTTTTCATGATTGTGTAATAAAACTGAGTCCTCGATGGACTGAAATAGAAAAGGAGAGAAATGTTTTTGCTTCGTAAGCTGCTTCAAATCCATCTAGGGCTAAAATATACACAAAAATGTGATAAATACCGCTCAAAAATCAACATTTCACTTCGAGGAATAAGCCCAACATTTCGATGAGCAGCTCGATTTTCATTTTCCAAAACATCCATTATATTTTTTTGAATTATGTTTTCCAAATGCACAAAAAATATCACGGCTTGGATGTAACGTCGTGTTTCCGATGTTGAGGTCCGGTAGGAGCTTCTATACCGTCTCTCACCCGATAGTGTTACATGACCCTTGACCCCTCCTGTGCCAGTCACGGCTACGCTCGGTGGCAGGACATCCAGAACGACCCCCAGTTCGCCATCGTTAACGAGCCCTTCAAGTCGCAGGCGAATAAAGGAAACTTCCTGGAGATGAAGAACAAGTTCCTGGCGCGACGCTTCAAGGTGAGAAATGTTCAATTATGAGATAACTGACGTCAGACTCTGGCTTCCTCGTGAACTTTGGACGAGACGCCGAACGGTTAAAAGTCTCGAGGTCCGGCGTCTCCGATCACCTGACGGGTTTTGATGGCCGGATGCCCCACGACCCACATATGTAGCCGAGCGGTGTTGCTGACGCTGCGTTTCTGGAAGAGCTCTCATCCTGTTTTTCGAGCGGCTCACGTGTTTCAGATCCCGCCCGCCTGATGAACATCCTCATTTATCTCTCGCTCTGCTCCTCGTCTCTCTCGCTGAGATATCAGAGGGCTCCATGTAAATCTGACATCAACAATACATACAGATAAAATTCTTTCTCACCAATTTATCTCCCCTGTCTCCCCCCCCCACCCCCCCTCCCTCGAGTGTGACTGGTTGTGTAACATGACAACCTCTCTCTCTTGCAACACGTTTTCTATAAATAACTCTTTTCTCTGGGACACACAGCTGAGTTACTGTTCGAAGCTGGATTTCTCACGAAATGCTGAAGTTGCTGCTGCCGTCCCAGCGGAGAACTCTTTAAGACAAAATATTTTGAGAGCAGAGGAGGGATTTTCAATTTATTAATGTTTTTTTTAGTCTTGTTGAAAATAAGATAAATCTGCTGAAATGTAAGAAATCTACGTTCGTTTTTCAGTTTCCTGTTGATTATAGATTCGTTTTAATGACTTCATAGATTTGTATTACGTGTGACTTCGGGCTTTTTCTCAAGTCTTTTGTTCTGATTCAGTTAATGAACAGTTTCCAGTGCAGTCGGCGGCTTCAGCTGTTCAATGTGACGTAGGTCAGTAAATCAAGATAAGTTTACGTTGTATGAAGGATGGCGTACTGCCCTCAGTACACTCATATATAGAAGTGTTCTGTGCAGTGGACGCACTACAAGGTGTTCTTGGGTTCATGACATGATGTAAATTATTCCTATATAGTATAATAGTACATCTACATATAGTATGGTATAGTATAGTATATATTTTCTGTGTATATGTGGGATTGGAACAATAATGAAAAAGGCAACGCTGCAGACCACATCAAGGTCATTTAGAGGACAAAGTCCCAATGATCTCAATAACTTCAAATTATAGTGAATTGCACCTCCCTGCCTCCCGTGTCCTGCAGCTGTTGGAGCAGGCGCTGGTGATCGAGGAGCAGCTGCGGCGGGCGGCGTACCTGAACATGACCCAGGACCCGACCCACCCGGCCATGGCGCTCAACGCCCGCTTCACCGAGGTGGAGTGCCTGGCGGAGTCGCACCAACACCTCAGCAAGGAGTCGCTGGCGGGCAACAAGCCGGCCAACGCCGTTCTGCACAAAGGTCAGCGACGACGGGACGACATCTCTCATTTAGCACAAATAACTGGAACAAAGGAGATTGTTTTTATTTCCCTTCAGAATAGAAGCAGACTTGTAGACAGATAATCAGTGAAAGAGATGCACATCAACAAATCTCACCACAATCGTTGTGCAATCTTTCCCGCTGCGTCGACCGCATCTATCCGCCTGCAGCTGACTTTCAGAGCTGCCAGAAAAGATAAGCTTTACACGGCGTTAAGTGATCGCTCACATTTCCTCACTGGCTCGGCAGCAAGTCTGTCCACGTTTGTTGCCGTCGTGTCGAAAGAAAAACAAACTCGGCACACTGCTGCTCTTGTTCTCATCTGGTCGGTCGGCACGTAAACCGCTGACATGTTAATCAAACTGCGAGTGACTCTGATGGTCGCACGTCAGCGATTCATTCCATGTAGGACCGAGACGATAACAAAGGATGGGAACTGGAATCTTTTATTAAAAGCAGCATCAGAAATGTGCAATTTAAGCATCTTTCTCAACATGTTTCAGGAATAAAAGCAGCAAAAAAATAATAATTTGAAAGAGCTGTGAAGAACCTCTTCGTGCAGAGCCAGCGAGTCTTGACCCGACACTTCGAATGAGAACATTTATTTATGATTCCTGTGCTTTTAAACTTCAAAATCAACAGTTTTGAATTTAAGTTTCAAATTATTAATAAAAAGATCCCAAAAAAAAATGCAAAAACAAATTTAGGAAAAAAAAACTTAAATATGGACCAGAAGTGAAGCACGTTTCCTCCTGTTTGTGCTCCGTTGATTTCTGTACTCTTCCTGTTTGTTGTTGTCATGGCAGTGTTGAACCAGTTGGAGGAGCTGCTGTGCGACATGAAGGCCGATGTGACTCGGCTACCGGCCACGTTGTCCAGAGTCCCGCCCATCGCCGCCCGCCTGCAGATGTCCGAGAGGAGCATCCTCAGCCGACTGGCTAGCAAGGGCACGGAGACGCACACCCCCCCGGTCAGTCAGCAGCCTGCTTTTAAACGTGCACACACACACACACACACACACACACACACACACACACAAAAACAGAAACGCAAGTTGAAACCTGTTCGAGCTGCCGGCGCACAGTGGAAAAATAAGAGATGGAGGACGTCCAATGAAAACACCCCGCCCATTATCTTGTCACCCACCTGTGCTGCTTTGCTACACGACTGCCGAGTCGGCATATTTTTCTGTCAGCTTACTTAAAAAAAAAACGGTTAATTTGTATTTCATTTTTATCTTCATACCTTCTATTGTTTGTTTTGTTTTTTGTAAATCTGTGTCCAGCCCATGCATCCAGGACCCTACGCCATCCCTCAGAACTACGGAGCCCCCTTCACCCCCGCCCCCCCGAGCGCACTGCACATGGGAGGAGCCAACTACAGTCAGATGCCGCCCGGATCCTTCATATCAGGTCAGTGTTGGACGCTTCCACTGACAGACATCCTTTTTTCTTTTCTTTTTTTGACTGCTGCACATGGTGGAGCTGCAGCGTCGGTGTGTTTGGTTTAAAAAGCACCAGACGACGCAAAAAGTGTGTTGGGTTGTAAAAAAAAAAAAAAAACAACACTCTGTCAGTGAGATCTGGAATATGTACGTTGGGAGAAGAGAGAGCTGAGTGAGTCAGCAGCGAGAGACGGATTAGAGCTCGGATAATTATAGCTTTGGAGATAATTTACAGAAGAGTGCCAGTTTGTTTGATCTGTTTGACACTTGGCGAGCTGATGATTTAAGCCAGATTTATGCTGAGGTGTTATTGCACAGTCACTGTAGCTGCCTCTGGCACAGCGGCTGATTTATATCTGAGCGCAGACTGGTGCTTGTCATAACATCGCTGCAGCAGCAGATTCAGTTCACTCAGGTCACGCTGTGCTTTTATTCTTCAACCTAAACAACTCCTGTTTGTGTTCTTTCTTATGTGCTGATAACGTGCGATGGTGGAAAATGAAAGGGGGGGGGGTTATACACCAACTTTACACTAGAAGCCCTTTTTAAACAGTTGTGTTGTCTTTCATGGGTCTGACTCAGCTTTATATTTACCCTGATGATGTCATAGTGATGTCATCGGGGTTATTTCCACTTCTGCTTGAGATTCTTAAACACAAAGCAGGATGGTGTGTGGAAGGATGCAACCATTCACGAGGCAGGAAAGGTGTTCCAGCTGCATTCTGGGAAATGTAGGAAGGTTTTGTGCAGCTTGGACGTGAAGCTGCTGACGTCTTGACTTCTGCTGCAGCAGTTTTGACCGTTTGTTTTTATTTGAGGCGTTTCGTGCCAGCTGCCCAAACGGCTGTCGTGGTCCTTTAAGTTGACTTTGCTGTGTCGCAGAAAAATAAATTAATGAAGGAGATGACTGAGCCTTTCTTTAACGTGCACCATGTTTTTTCTGGGCTCTTCTGTGAAAACAGAAAGACACCAGTTCTTCCCGTCTCTATGTGGCATCTCTGCAGCCTCAGTGCGGTTAGATATTTAAGAGTGTGCACGTGAGCGCGTCCACGACACCCTGATGAAGAAGCACAAATCCGGCTTTACAGATCGGGACTTGACTACTTGGCAGCTCTCGCCGATGACGAGCAAAACCGGTCCAGAACGTAGCTCCTATTTTTAAAGATATCATCTGAGGAATTCCATCTTTATATGGTTATGTTGTTGTGGAAAAAACACCAAGTGAAGAAAAATGAAAAAAACATGTTCAGGCTCTGTCTCTGGGAAATGGGTCCTGTCGGGATTTCTATGCACTGTGTTGAGTTTTGTGATCAAGAACATTATTTAAGTATTAAGTTTCATTACAGTCCTCGAACGCTGCGGCGTGAAGGACGACCCGGCGGCTTCTGAAGCCGAACTGTGAGCGGACACTTTATCTCCCCGAGGAGCTCGAAATCCAGAAAAAAGGAGACGGTATCGGAAAAACACATCTGCAGCAGAGTTTCTGATGTGGCTGCCAGACAGACACCTGAAATAGACATTACCGAAGTCCAACACAAACGTGCTGCGCTGCTATATTAAGGCATTTTCATCTCTTAACATGTCCAGCCTCAAAACCTCAATTCTGGCCTCAGCAGTTATGGGACCTAATGGCGCATCGTGCAGTGATAAAGCACCGTCTGGAGGCCTATCAAACCTGTCGGCGGCCTGCTCTTTCTTTTTCAAGCATGTTTATACTCTCTTGTGAAGTCATGTGGTGGCTCTCATTACTTATTGAGTTAAAAGCTTTAGAATTAAAATCATAAAGAAAAAAAAAGAAGAATAATTTGGTTTTGGCCTCTCGTCCCGCTCCGGCTCGCCTGCAGTCTGTCAAAGCACACTTGCAGTTTGTGAATTTATTTTCTCATAATTAGTTTGGTAAGAGCATGTGCTCTCCAGACGCACTCTCTGCTCTGCATGTGTATTCGTGTCGGGAGATGTTTAGATAGCAGAGATGTGGCGGAGATAACTGGTAAAACCTGATATTCCCCAATAGCTCTCTGCCCTAAAAGCCACGACACCCAGCTCCCTCACCGCTGCCGGCTCGCTCGCTCTATCTTGATTTTTGTAATTGTAGACTGAGACATCTGTCAAAAGCATTGCGTTGTGGAGAGCCGGGGCCTATCTCTGAAAATGTCATTATGCTCAGCCTGTCTGAGTCCAGCCGTGCCAAGAAAACATTCGGACTTTGTACCGAGGTATTTTGAGAGGGACAGAAACCGCAGGAGTTTGGTTGTGTAAACGTCGTGTCGTGACTTGTGAACCGGCGGAGGGCCGAGCCGGGCCGGGCTGAGCCGAGCCGACAGGACAGGACAGGAGAGCAGAGCGCTGGCGTTTCAGAAATAGTTGTGCGTGAGCTCGTGTTGCTCCGTGGTTTTTTCTTTTCTTTTTTTTCTGCTCACCGGGGGCCTTCGCGGGCGAGCAGCTGAGCCGAGCTGCAGTCTGAGCGCAAGCATGCAAGAAAATGAGACCGCATTTTTGTGTACGGTGCCTGATTGGGGTCACGCTGGTTCCTGACCTTCTTAAAGTCAGCCAGAGAGGGAAAAGAGAGGTAGAATAACAACATCCTCTGATTTCCTGACCTCCATTAACAGAACTTTTACAGAGAGAAGCTCCCACACTTGAGTACACAAAACATGTCCAGAAATACACCGGTCTGCTGCGGCACATCTCCGACTTCAGCTGCACCCTGTGAACTCTGCTGCCAAACGTAACGACGCACCGACGCTCCGATGAAGGATTGTTTTGTGCCGTCTCACGTGCCGATGTTTCAGCATTTGCACAATGTGTTGAATTGCAGTTTGGAAAACCTGTTTCTGCCATCAGGACGCTGCACATCTGCACTAAACGGAGCCTCTAAAACAAAACCTAGAAATTAAAGAGACGGAGTGGAGTGTCTGCAAGCTCCTGCCCTGCTGATGTGCCCTTGAGCAGGACACTGAACCACCCTCCCCTCCTCCCCCTCCACCACGCCAGCTCCAGTAGCTCTCCCCTGACCTCTGACCTCCCCCCACTGACGAGGGAGGCAAACTAAAAGATGAAATCCCTACGGGGACCAGTAAAGTGTCACATTATCCTGCCCTCCCCTCCCCCCTCTCCCTCCCTCCCTCTCTCTCCGAGTCTCCACTACAGTCTGCCGCTTGTCTGCCCCCACAGAAGCCGCCGCCGCCGCCGGGGCCACCGGGGGAGCCGCCGGTGGAGCCGCCGGAGGGCCAACCGCTGCCGGCGTTTGCCAGAAGACCAAGGAGCACGATGTGGTGCAGCGGCAGCGGGTGGTGGACCTCTGGAAGGACGGCAAGTCAGAGGGGGCCATCGGGCAGGAGCTGAGGATGCCAAAGTCCACGGTGCACAGCATCATCGTGAAGTACCGACTCAGCAACACGGTGGAGAACCTGCCGCGCAACGGGCGACCAAAGAAACCCTGAGGAGGAGGGGGCGGAGGGGGGACGTTTGGATGAAACCAATCCTGGAAACGGAGACTGAAAAAAAAAAGGACAGCGGAATGTAAAAAAGAAAAAAAAGAGAGAGACGCAAACCCGAATGCACGAGGAGGAGATCCGAGACGGGCCGAAGGCCGGAGCACTTTGACACAGCTGGAATGTGAGGAATTATAAAGGGAGAAGAAAAAGCTCGCTGGACGGAGGACGGAGGACGGAGGATGGGAACGAAGCGAGGAGAGGACGGGAAACGCAAAATTTAAAAAAAGTCGTGGCGGCACTTTGATCCAACAAAAATAAAACGAAGCCATCAGGAAGCAAAGAGAGAGAGGTCACAAAAATTTGATTATTTATATGCAAGAGAAAAAAGTGCTCCTGAAAGGAAACAACCTGACTTTAAAGGAAGAGAGGAGGTTGGTGATGCAATCACAGAATTCAAATATGGAGGCTGAATGACAGAAAAATGCAACAAAGGAGGATTTTTTTTTTTTTTTAATTTGTATTAATCCTCTTTTATACAGCCACTTCTTTTTCTGTTTCTCCCCCCCGATCAATCCTTCATCCGCCGGCTGACTGAACAAGCTGGGTCCCCTCGATCTGACCTGTACTCCCTCATTCCTCCACCGTCCTCCTCCTCTCTCACGTATACACACCGAGGACCTCACACACAACCTGAAAGCCTGCAAAGAACTTCATTTATCTGCCGAGTACAAGCAGATGAAACCCAAACTCAGAACAGAGAGGAGACGGACTGATTATCTTGGAGGGGGAAAAAAGAAAAAGAAAAAAATAAGGAAAAGAGTTTTTTAAGTATAAAACACTGCTTCCCATGGACTCTCATGGCCCGGCATTCCTGAGTCCAACCAAGCGTAGATATATAAAAAAAAACAGAGACGTTGCCTTCGTCCAACAAGCAGTAGCAACAATCTGATGTATGATTACCGTTGAACCTTTTATCAGGGGGGCAGGGGGGGTCGCTTAAAAGGGAATATCAATCTAATGAAGTATTTACATTTTCTGTTTTTAGATCACAGCGAAAGTCAGTATTTATGAGCAGCTCCTCCCCAAAGACTGAAAGAAAAACTCACTTTGAAGCCTGAGGGGACTTTATTTTTATTTGTTTTGTTCTTCGAGCTTCTTTATTGTGACAGTGTGATGGATTCCACGCTGGAAAATGTCCCCTGATCCCGAGACAATAAAACACTCTAGACTGTGTCATCGTTTTTCCAGCTCAGTGTGTGTGTGTGTGTGTGTGTGTGTGTGTGTGTGTGTGTGTGTGTGTGTGTGTGTGTGTGTGTGTGTGTGTGTGTGTGTGCTCGTTCTGCCATTTTTGTCGAAACTCGTTATTGTTTACAATTTTCTAGATCAGCGTCAACATGATTCCTGAGATTATTTATCAATTCCAAAATGAACTTTTTTTTTGGATTCCTTACTTTGAGGAATATAAAAGTGTTTTGTCTTAACGCAAAACAACCGTTCAAGAACTTTGCGTAGATAAAATCTAAAATGAGCAACGTTTAGCTTAAAGCTGCGTTTATCGTTATTGTTATATTAACAATGGATAATAATAGTTTTTAATGTGAAAGGCTGTCGCTCATCTACCGCTCTTTAGATTGAAGGAGCATTTTAGCACCTTTCAGCTCATTGTTTTGGTTTCTTCGCTGTTTCAGTTCAGTCTCACTGACCTGAAGATTTTTTGCTTTCCAGCTGCAGGCAGCTGTTCTCCGTGGAAATCAACCCAATTTACGCTTCCTGCTCCTCACAAACACAAAGTTGTAGGTGAATGTGGTGGATCACCAAAACAGAGCTAAAAGGAGAGAAAACGGCTGAAAGCCAACTGCCATCTGCTGCATGTGTAGACATGATAGCCGTGTTACTTTATATGGAGATTATTTCTCAATGTGGTGTTCTGCTCAGGTGCTTCATAGAGTGAAGCGATCGCTGGTTTCGGGCCTCAGCAAGACTAAAAATAAAACACGACTAGTTGTCGTTAGCGGACAGTTTTAGATACAGATGTAATATTTTATACAGTATTTCTGTGGAGTTACTGAGTCACCAACCTGCCCACTGTTTGTTGTCTCTATGCTGTTCTTTTCTCTCTCTGCTCTCTTCTCACTCCGACCGTTTGAGGCACGATGAGGTTCTTCTTTCTGCCAGAAGGCAGTTTTTCATGCGTCTTTCCTCTCGATGACGTCGTAAAGTTCTGCTGTAATGACCTCTGTTGTGTTTTAATGCGATAAACAAATACACTTGAATTGAATTGAAAAAGTACTTCGGTGTATGGCGGCGTTATAAAAGATAAAAACGTACAGAAGAGCATCGACAGGCATGCAGAAAAAAACCCGCATCATTGAAATCCTGGATATATGAATTTGACCTCGAGCTGTCAGATTTCCTGCTTCCTCGCTCGATTGTGAAACTCCTGCGAGTCGAAGATTTATGAAACTCTCCTCTCAGTCAGACACTCTTAATCCTAAAAACAAGCCTGTGCTTTTTTTTGTTTTTTTTTGTTGTAACTTCCTGAAAAGTTGACGGTTCACAGACGTTTGTTCTGCGTGAAAATGTTTTGGCACTGATGCGCTCACGCAAAGCTTTTCAAGCGAGCAAAAAAATGCGACTTTATTTGCCAAAATGGCAGCGGTGTGTTTTATCAGATAGTAGGCGGGACCTGGGGGAAGGGGGAGGATGGGGGAGAGAGTTTACTGCCTTTTTGGACTTCAGGTGCTCCGTCCAGACTTTCAGGCCTCAGAGGGGGAATAAAAACGCTTTCAAGAATCCTTTGAGACGTCTTCTTTCTGCGAGCTGCTGCGTTCATCATATTTTTTACTGTAACTACAAATATCACTGCCAGCCTAATTTAGGACGAGAAAACGTTTATCAGTCTAGCAGTGCTACTGTAAAGCTGCAGGCAGACTAGTGTGGAGCAAGAGGGGGGGAGGAGGACGAGGAGGAGGACGAGGAGGAGTTTGCAGAAGGACTTTGGCAGCAGAGAAATGCACCAAGTTGGTCGTCTGTTATCTGGTTTAATACAAGTGCTTCACTGAATTCCTCCTCCTGCTTTATTTCCATGGCTTCTTTACCTTCTAGGACTTTTTGGATGAGCCCGTCCGACTCTGCAGACACTCAAGACTCGTCATCGTCCTCCACATGTAGATTTGGTGACATTCTCTGGTGGTGTCACTGCCAGGAAAACGACTAAACTCTCAGCAGAAGAGCAACTAATGAGTCTGTTTCCAGCTCAGCCAACCAAAAGCCACATTTAAATATAGACGGTGGTCACCTTCCTGAAAACGGCCGTCTTGTTTTGATGAGCGACTGCGGTCCACATTAACCTCGCTGGCTGAAGTACTTTCACAATAAAAAGCTGCCCCGTATTTCTCAAGTTGAGTGCTTTTAATGTGAAAGAGCACCAACGGGAAATGGGAGGTTATAATGGGAGTGAAACAACAAAGCCGGTTTATACGTGCATCGTTTTCCTGCAGATGTGTTGTGTGTGGGAACAAAATGCTGACTAAGTAAATATATTGACTCATATCAAAAAAACAGCGTTTTAATCAAAATCTAAAGGACTATAACTTTTAAAGCCTCAAAAGTACTCCTAGTTTTTGCTTTACAATAAATGAACACCGTAAACATTTTCTACGGCTCCCTTAGTTGAAATACAGTTGAAAAACCGTACTTGTCAGCACTCTGGTCGAGAAATGTCAAACAAATGGTTTCTGTTTGCTTTGTTGAAGCATCGAAACCCTTCAAGTGCCAAAATATTTTCATCCTTCCTCCCGTCGACATCTCTTCGTGCTCTTTCACCCAGTCTTTACCTCCGTTTGTTTTGCTTCTTATCAGATTTTGTGCACCCACCCCCGCCCCCACCCTTAGACACACACACACACACACACACACACACACACACACACACACACACACACACACACACACACACACACACACACACACACACACACACACACACACACACACAAACAACACTTACAGCACTCACTTGGCTCTTTCTCTCCATCTCCTCCTTTGGCCTCTACTGGCAAGATGCCATAAGTTTTCCCATAAGTGGTCCCCCTTCTGCTTTTAGACACACACACACACACACACACACACACACACACACACACACACACACACACACACACACACACACACACACACACACACACACACACAAACAGAGTTTCACCCCCCCCCCCCCTCCAATACACTCCCTATCACATCTTTGATCTGCACAGGGGTGTTATGACAGTTTATCTTCCCCCGTGGTGCGAGCGAGCGCCGCGCGCTCTCCGTTGATTCCCGGCTTTTGTTTTGAAAGGAGCTCTGAACGTTCCGCTCGGTGAGCAGATCCACAAATAGAGCACAAATGTGGGAAGAACAGATGTGCAGTCGTGCAGAGAAGTTTTAATTTTCATGCATGTGTATATTTGTGTCCTCCTGTGTGTGTGTGTGTGTGTGTGTGTGTGTGTGTGTGTGTGTGTGTGTGTGTGTGTGTGTGTGTGTGTGTGTGTGTGTGTGTACTCATTGCTGGCCTCACCCTCTGCAGGTTAATAGCGATGCATTGTGAGGTTTGGTCGTCATGGTAAACATGATACTGTATATGTAATGTGATCTATTGATGTGCTACAGTATGCAAGTTTTCTCATTAAAAAGTATTATGAGGCGAAGTCTGAATGTTACTTACTCGCAGGAAAACAATGCTGCCGCTTGTATTTTAGCATAAATATCGTCTCGGTTGAGTTATCATCAGTAAATAAAACCGAGGGGCGGCCAGACATATTGTTTTTAGTGCCGACCACATTTCCTACAAACAACGGTGCTTTATTTCACCAAAGAGGATGTTACATCTTTTTCAGCTGAGCTCCACAGCAAAATATTTCTGCTCTTCTGGATAAACATGTTGGAAATGATTTTACTTCTATAGATAATGCTGATATCTGCTGAGTTTTGTTATGTTCCAAAATTTACCTCGATTTTTACGCCTTCAAATGTCCTTCGAAAAAGACGTTTATTGTTCATCATGAACGAGGTATTTTAGTGCCAGAAAATGAAATCAATGCCGTCGAAACGTGACCTCACGCTCTGCAAGGTTTGTCTCAGAAAAATGTAGAAATCGTCTTCGTGACAGGATAGGAACTTTTAGAAAAATACTAATCATCTGTCTGTCACAGTCTATCACTGGCTAACTTCAACCAGCTCTTTTATATTTTTACCCAAAAAACTCTGCAAGCGAAATGCAGAGAGCAGAAGACAGGCAGCTTCTAACCTCTGTGATCAATACCAGAAGAACACAGTGATTTATTGAAGTTCAAACCTTTACGTATTTATCGTACAGAGAACTGAGAAGGAGTTTCACGTTGAACTGACTGAACGTTCTCGTGTCTTTCTGCCTGCAGTGCTGAACGGACCTCCGATGTCTGTAAAGAAGGAGCGGGAAGCCGAGCTGCTCGTCAACCGGCGGGAGCAGCGCAGCGGAGAGGTCATCTGTATCGACGACTAGACTGCACACGCACACGCACACGCACACGCTCACGCTCTCTCACACACACACACACACACACACACACACACACACACACACACACACACACACACACACACACACACACACACTGAACACCATCTGCTGCAAAGATATCTTCAGTTTCTCTCCAAGAAAGTAAAAATCAGCATCACTGAACCACACATGCAGGAATTCTTTGACCCGCAAGTGATTGTAGTTGCTTCATTACACACACACACACACACACACACACACACACACACACACACACACACACACACACACACACACACACACACACACACACACACACACACACACACACACACACACACACTTGTACACACAGGAGTCTTCTAAACATTTTGCTCTGCTCACTGGTACTCCCCCAAAAAACCTACAATCACACACACATTCAGCACATGTGCACTTACTGTCCACATGACACACACACACACACACACACACACACACACACACACACACACACACACACACACACACACACACACACACACCTGCAGTACACACAGTCCAACTTGTCTCATAACTCCTCGTGACCTTTTCTTGTCTGCCTCAAACCATTATACTCCTCATGAGCGGCCTCCTCACGCAGGCCTCCTCCTCCTCCTCCTCCTCTAGGGATTCTTCTAACCTCACCTACAACACACACACACACACACACACACACACACACACACACACACACACACACACACACACACACACACACACACACACACACACACAACGCTAAACCCACCTCAATCCTAGAAACCTTTTAGATCTCAGTAGACTCATGTAAACTTTCCTCCTCCTCCTTAAACTTTCGACAGGAAGCTGCATGCGATACTAAAGTCATTTCCACCAGCGCTCCATCCCAGAAGCATGCTCTGATCACAATAATGCTGTCTCGTGGAAAGGAAACAAAAAAACAACAAAAAAAAGATATCATGCTGTGCCTACAGTGGTTTTAATACTGTTTCTAATTCTCAGAGAGAGGCTGAACCTCCGAGCAGCTCCAAGCACAGCTCCAGCTTCTTTTTTTTTTTTTTTCTTTTGGCCTTTGTTTTGTTGTTTTTGGTTTTTTTCGATGGTACATGTTCAGATTTAGACACTCGCAGAAAAATACGATGAATTTATTCAGGACTAGTTTGACCACAGAGGATTTCCCCGACGCTCCGCCCTCGCTTTGCCCCGGTTCTTAGTTAATGTACAGAGATTTGAGGTATTTTGGGGGGTTTGTTCCAGAAAAGGCCGCTCGCGACGATGCGATTTTTCAGAAGCCTCCTATGAATGTTTATAACCTTTCATAAGTAAGTCAGTGTTATTAAAACCTATCGACCACCGTCAGCTCTGACGCCCCTCCTCCTCTCTCCCTCCCTCCCCCAATCAACCTTTTATTCTGTTTTTCTTTTTTCAAGTTTCTATTTCTTTCTATAAAACCCTGTGATATACTTTGCATATTTAACAGCTCATTCGTGTTCTCTTGTGTTTTCACTCTCGCGATTTACGAGTATTGTTGTTGTCGATGTTGCTGTCGTTCTCGCTGTTGCTATTTGAGAAAGAGCTTTTACCAAAAGAGACATTTTTTTGTAAACTATGAAAAACAACACAGTGCTTTCGACACCCGATGCACCTCTTCGCCATGTTTGTCCGATAATTACGAGAGAACGACGAAAACGAAGAAGTTGAACTAACTTCAGAAGTAGATATAATTCAAGAAAACTAATTTTTTTCTTGCTTACGTTCTTGCAAATGACGTACATATATAGAGAAATAGGCCATATGTAACCCTAATGCTTCTATAAGCAAAAAGAACATGCATACTATCTAACTCCAGTAAAGAATACACGGTTATGATCTGGGAATTTAGAGGCTGGAAATGCATTTTATACACCGCATCATTAAAAAACGCCTTAATAAACATAGCTGAACAAATGTAAAGTCATTCAAATGAAATACGAACCTGATGTCAACCTGTAAATCCTAGTCAGCATTATCTGTTTTAAGTTAAAAATGAAAAAAAAGAAGACAATAGCAAGGAGTTAATTTATCCCATACATTTTACACTGATCTTCCCAGGAAGTAGTCTGAGTCCATTTTATGCGTGTTATGTTTCAAACTGAGGTTTGAACTAAAATATTGCATCAAAAACAAGCACTTAGTTCTTTTTTCCCGCTTTTACTTTCGTCCTCTTTCCAGAGTTTTTGTGTTTGATTTCTGGGTATCTTTGTGTCACTGTGTACGTAGTGGTGCTGATCAAAGGATGAGCGGCAGTAAAAACATGTCAATGATGACGCGTCTCCTTTTTCTTTCTTTCTGTTTTTTTTTTGTTTGTAATAAAACTGATTGAAATGATAAAAAAAAAAAAAAAAAAAAAAAATCAGCGTGTGGATTTTTTTCTTCAGATGGCTACGTTACACAGAAACACATGAACACATTAAGCTGTACGTTTTTCTAATAACATTAACCACCTCGAGCTGCTTAAATGGGCATGGTTGCATTTTTCAATGCTTATAAATGTAACTTTTAAAGTGAACATGTGTGGTTGTGTTATTTCAGTTACATAAATAGTCCGTCTTTAAAATATCTTTAAAAATACCACAGTCGTTACGTTAAATTTGCGTAACACCACTCAATATAAACTTACGGTCTCTTTACGGCCTAATTTTCATGCCTACTTTTTATGACAACATAGTGCAACAATTAAAGGAGCATTTACAACATTTTAGTATACGGTTCAACTTGTTATGACTGAATGATTCGGTTTAAATCCAAGCCTGTAGATAATATAAACTACAATTTTACATTTATGATGCTAATTTTCTCTCTAATGTGAAGCTGATCAGTCAACAGGGAAAGTTTTACAGGCGCCGCTTAAAACTGTGCAAAAGCTTTTATTGCTAAAAGTAAATAAGTAAATAAAACTGAACCGTCATCTTTGGAGAATAATCGCTTTGTCAATCTGGTCTGATGACGATGACGATGACAGATGCTGCAGAGGAGCAGGAAGTCACTGGTGTGGGAGGCGGTGAGGACGACACTGACTCAGTGTCTCCTCTTCAGCCCTTTATCACATGTTACTCCATCTCACACACACACACACACACACACACACACACACACACACACACACACACACACACACAACCAAGAGGAGCAGATGGTTGGTGATTCATGATGACGAGATGAAAAGTCTTCCTCCTGTGAATCAGAGCAGATTGATGCCGTACAATTCACTATTCATGGTTATCACTTGCAGCTTCATGACCACCGACAGGCTGAATGCTGATAGTTACAGTAACGGCTGAACGCTCTCGAGATTTATATTTTAGGATTGTAGCTCGTGTTTTTATGTGGAGAAGCTCTTCAGAAAAACGTATCTGCTTCGGTGGAAAATATAATCAAACTTCTTTATATTACCGCAACAAATAAACATGTAAAAGTGCACTAAAGTTAAATGACTGCATATCTACTTACATCACGACTGCTATATTGTCACATTTATCCTAATAGCAATAAATGGATACAAATTCTTCGTGTTTTTTAGCGGCTAGCGAGTTGCTAACGTCGCCTTTGGTGCCGGTCGGGGAGCGTAAAGTGTTTTATTTCCACTGAACGCACTTCTGAGGATGGAAATAGCGCTGATGAAAGCAGTGAGATTGAACAGGCCGTGAAAACAAAACAATGAGCTCATAGGAGCTAAAACACACAAACCAGCTGAGGGAAGCTGTATAGCAATAATTCTTTGAGAGTTTATCATTACGAAAGACTATTTCTCACATTAAACAATCATTTGAACCACTGGTGCTGTGAAAATATTCATTTTTTATTTACTGTTTTATAGTTCCATTTTTCCCCCCGTGTTCCCATAAAAAACAACAACTTTAAGTATAGTTTTTCAAAAACAACAAGGAAAGTTTATTCAACATTTTATGAGTGATTTGAGAATTCTTTTTTTTTTTTTTTTTTTTTTAAAACAAGAACGTTCAGGCGATGTATACATCATCATCTTACAGACAACTTCTTCACAAGACTTCACAAGGTTTTCCGAGGTGGTAATAAACTTTGACATTTACAAAGAAAAGGGAATCGGGGCAAGGAAGTGTGTAGGAGTGTGTGTGTGTGTGTGTGTGTGTGTGTGTGTGTGTGTGTGTGTGTGTATAAGTGTGGTGATGGGGGAGGGACAGGGCATGTTTTTCCTCAAAGACTTTAGACTATGTGGTTCAGGTTCAGATTCAGGAAGTGAAAATTTAGATGGCTGCTAGTGTGTGTGTGTGTGTGTGTGTGTGTGTGTGTGTGTGTGTGTGTGTGTGTGTGTGTGTGTGTGTGTGTGTGTGGCGGGAGGACATTCATGGGTGTGTATATGTGTTTGTGTGTGCGTGTGGTCTGATTGGTGCTGACAGGGAAATATGAGGTGCGCAGGGTTGTGTGTGTGTGGGGGGGAGGGGGGGGGCACACTGAGACACAAAAAGGAAAGAGGAAAACGGTGAGGAAATCAAACAGGATATAACATCCACACTACGAAATCTGACATTTTTTGGCTCGTTTGGCTCCAATTAAATTCACTACGATCTCTGCAGTAAAGTGCTGAGGAGAAAAACCAATGCGGTCCGTCCACAAAAACTACTTATAAACAAGAGTGGGAGTGCTGAAACCCACTGCTAGAAATACACGCTGTATTGTAGCAGGGGATATTACAGACGGTAGCAGCATGGAGGCAAGTTTCATATCCAAAACAATATAAAAAAAAAAAAAGTATAGAAGCAGAACAATCTGAATATCTCTAATGGGTTTGTAGATTTTGGGGGATTTTAATCTGTTTTTAAATTGACGTTTCAGACCATTTCCCACACTCGGTCTGACAAAAACCAAAATATCCAGAACTCTGGTTATTTTCTGAGGCTATCGAAGTGCACATGCATGAACCTGGAAGTGCTTCAATGAAAATGAATGAGGGATCTGCAGAGTTTAGCGCTTTGGTGTCAAACAACTGATTTACAGCGACGACAAACCCTGAATATATCTGGGTTTTAAAAAATTCTGTTTGGAAAGCAAACAATTAAGGTCAAAAAGACACGTTAGTTGCTGTTGTACAAAGTGTTGAAAAGAAAATATAAATAATGTTTTACCAACATGGTTGAACGTGTTCGAGTTAACTTAACAGTTGACTTTTGTGAGGATGCAGGTTTTTACTGTGTAAAGTGGCACCATAATAACAGCAATACTATAATACTATTTAGTAAAATGACAAGCTGGCTGTGTGATATTCCAAAAGCTAATTAGTACAAAAGCTGAGGCTGATGGGAATTGTAGTTTCATGTTAACTGGGTCACAACAAAGACTGAAATCTGAAATTGCTGCATGAACACGTGCACTAACTTCAACTCATAATCTCATCCAATTGGCCCAGTTGTTGAGTGGTTTTACTTTTTTGGTGTTACTAATATAAACTTTTTGTTTAAAAGAAAAACCAAAAAAAAGAACCGTAAGAATACTTATCCTTTTCAGGAAAAAGGAAGATTCAATGCCAACTTCTCTAAAAGCTTTAGACATATCTCCAATTGTAATTTTTAACTAGAGTTGGGTATTTTTTTTAAAGGTTTTTTTCGATACCAATTTAAATCTGTTACACATGACGGCACAAATCTTTAGTTTTCGTGGAGTTTAGCGGGATGAAAGTGTGAACCCAGTTGGTTGTTTTTCTGTATCTTCAATCAACAGATGTCTCCTCAACGCCTCACACGCCAGCTATCGCTAGATACTACGATTTACCGACGTCCCTGAACGCCTCCAGGTGCTGCGTGCAACTCCTGACAGGTAAATGGCCACAAATTCATTTAAAACACAAGTTTACTGACATTTACTGGAGTCTTTTTTTTTTTTTTGTAATAATTTTTTTCGCGGTCGGTTAAACGCACCGACGCAGAGGAGGTTCACTCCTGCGTGAACGTAGCAAACGTCATGCGTTTTTGTTGTTGTTGTTGTTGTTTTTTTGCGTGGCCTCGGCGTCAACTTCCGGTACCAAACGACAAGGCATTTTTTTTTTAATAGTAGATAGCGCGTAGCCCTAAAACTGACTAACAGTTATCGGTGGTTATTATGTCCTCTAGAGAGTAAGAAGTAGAGAAGCTGTATTCAAATTTGTAAGCTGCATCTACTTTTCAACAGTATAAAAAAAAAAATCATCTGACCTTTAGAAAACAACAAATTCACATCCATTTTAATTCAAACGTTGCTTGCCCGCTCCCGACTTGTATAATGTGTGACGTGTATATACAAAGTGTTTTAAAGATAAGGCTTTGCAGTTATTTCACACTCACAGCGACACGTTGCATTGATAAGATGATAAAAATTAAAAAAAATCAGTATAAACAAGAAATTGATTCGTTCAGTTTCGTACACAGACGCTGCAATTATATAAAATGTGAATGACAACATTTGGAGGCTTTTATAGTGTGGAGACGCTCGGCTGTGGACGTGCACAGCCTTCCTGTCAGTCTTATAAAAAGAGAGCGTAAAGCACAATTTATCCGCATGATACAAAAGGCTAAGATGATCCAAGGAATTTGTTTTTTATCTTTTTTTTTTTTTTTTTTATATGAAGCACTTTATCTACAGAACAGCTTCCATCACATCTGTTCTCTCGGCAGACATTCATTTTGTTCACTGTGGGTCTTGGTTGTAATCCAAAAAAGCTGCGTTCCAAAACAGCCCCGCAGTCCAGAGGAAAAAAAGTCCACAACAGCTTCCACAAATGTCAGGTTTGTCTTTCAAATTAACGTCTGCGGGAAGAAGCTGTAGCGTTATGGGATGCCGGCGACCGTTTGAAATCTCATCCCTCGTTACGAAGAACAAGTCAATTCTGTTGCACTCGTGAAAAGTTTTCCGAAACGGACGAGCGCGTTCAGTTGACTTTGAAGATGCTGAAGACGTGCGGCGAGGCCGACGGGTTGCCGACGCTGTGGAGTCTGAAGGACGAGCCGGTGATGGCCTGTAGCTCCGCCCCTCGGTCCAGTCGCATGAGGCCGGACACCTGGCAGGGCTTCAGGAAGTGGAACGGGTGCGGCCCGGCGGACGGGGTCGTCCCGTAGCCCTCCATGCACTGCAGCTTCTGAGGCCGCTGGCCGCTGGTCACCACGTCCAGCTTCACATACTGAGACTGCTGCTCGTTGAACAGCACCTGAGGAGGAAGAGGAGGACGAAGAGCTGCATCTCACCGAGAGAAGAAAACTGACCTTCGAGGTCCTGCGATTTGGACTTTTTTTTTTCTTCTTCTCCTATTTGGCCAGATTTTCTCCAGACTTCTGTCAACCTGACAAGACGAAGGTCTGGCTGTACCAGAAACCTGATATCACCTCTCAAAAAACACAACACAAACCTCTACGGCACGACTGCTGGAACAACATAAAGACTGCCAGGTTCATCTGAAGACGTAGATCTCATGTTTCTTCACGTCACCTCATGTAAGGAAGATAAATCCGACTAAGAGGTCTGTTACGGTCAAAGAAACCCGATCAACCACCTAAACTACAATAATTGAGTTTTTGTACCCACAGCGAAGCCAAATTCATATAAAACATGTTCTACTAAACCCTTATTTACAATTTCACAAGTAATCAATGTTTAAATGAGTTGTTTTCACCCCGTTGGACTCGATAGAATCGCTTCCTGTTTAATTTAGGAATCCTTCACCTGTTAGTTTTCATGCGTTCTTTATTTGCAGCCATCGTTTGGTTTCTTATTGTCCGACCAGGTAGTTGCGTAGCTCCGCCCCTTCACCTGCTGCCAGATCATTATGTTGAATCCTGTTTGTGTCTTAAGTTCAGTTCTTTATCTGCTCGCTTGTTTGTCTTTTGTTTACTTGTTTTAATTTTCTCCCCCAGCCTGCATCGTCCGTCTTCGTGGGACCGCCGTGTTTCTCCAGCGGGTTTTTTCGTGAGTAGAAATCTCGTTTCACTTTGACGTGCTGCCTCGGCGTATCTAAGAGCTCCACCTCGAACGTCGACAGGTTGGAACAAAATAGGACCAAACTTGAAATGATTTTGATCAGGCACTATCCAATTGATTTTGCTCAAAAACAGCTGAACCAAAACATTAAAGTTAAAAATCAGAAAAACCAAAACAATCAGCTTAAAAGACGCTAAAACGCTCCGAAGGCAGGTGATAATATTCCCAGGAGTTTGTCACTATAACTATTCATTTGATCCATTGTTAATAGAAAAGTATGGATCAGTGATTAGTGATCGTGTGTAAAATATTTAACGCTGTAAATGAACTAAAACTCACCTGGCAGAACAGGAAGTAGACGCCTGCTTTCTCCACAGTGAAGGTTCCCTGCTCCTTGTTGTACCTCACTGCTTTACTCATATTCAACGTCCTCTCTTCCCAGCCCTTTATCACACCACCTTCTCCCACTGTCACACACACACACACACACACACACACACACACACACACACACACACACACACACACACACACACACACACACACACACACACACACACACACACACACACACACCAGGTTATTCATCTTGTAGATAAAAGATTCCTAGATGAGCCTCGAGCCTTCGTTTTACGAGTCTTACCTTGCTGAGAGGAGACTTTGGTTACTGGTGGAATTTAACAGACACAGAGAGAGAAAGAAAATGGGGGAAAGTCAATTAAGATTTTATGAGCGCAATCGTATAGGAGTATATGATTGAAAACACTTCAGCAGATGCTACACGAGACGGCTATAAGAGATCTGCCAAGCCACTTACTCTCAAAATGAGACGCCGCTTTCTTTCCGTTTCCATTCCTCCCGCGCAGCGTCCCCCCTTCAGAAAGACAGAATATGAGTTTGAACACAAAGAAAAATAAACCTGAGTTCATTTTTTTTATTAATAAAACAATCATTCCCGTCTGTATCTGTCTAATAACATGGTGTGTTAATTTGCTGACGTTTTCGATTCAACCTAGTTGCTTTTAACGCGGTTAGCAGATGGGCAGAGGATTTCCTTTCACGTGCTTCAATATATTTCCTCAAACTGTTCTTTTCAGTCAAAAAGCGTGTGCCTCTTTTGTTTTTTTCTTTCCTCTGTGGGGGCTAATCTTAGTGGCAGCTGGTCGCAGTCATCTAGAAAATACAGAGAGAGGATGGAAGGAGGAGGATGGAGAGCTGTGTGTGTGTGTGTGTGTGTGTGTGTGTGTGTGTGTGTGTGTGTGTGTGTGTGTGTGTGTGTGTGTGTGTGTGTGTGTGTGTGTGTGTGTGTGTGTGTGTGTGTGTGTGTGTGTGTGTGTGAAGGGGGGAGGGGAGGTGGCAAGATGGACAGGCAGAAAGTGAATGAGAACGCATTGAAGACAGACATTATGAGATAAAGCTGAAGGGCTCGGAGGCTAAATAAGAAAAATGAAGTGCTGGAAAAACGAGAGTCAAAAAGGTCTTTGGCTGCTCTGTGACCCGTCAGAGTGAAGCAACAGCTCCGGCCCGGCTCGGATAAATACAATAAATAAAACACAACAGTAAAAGGCCCGGAGCCGAAGGACGCCTGCTCTGGTTACTCACTAAAGGTTTATTTTAGCCTCGCGATCCGGCCTGTGGGGAGCGATTTCAAATGCTGATACAACTCGAATATTCTCCGTAGGAACTGTGAAACGCATACTTTATGTTTTTCGGGACGGAGCGGCCAAACATCGGGCCCCCGCCACCATTCAGGAATATTAAGTCCCTGCTAAAATAACTCGCAGGTGGGTGACCCTGCAGACTGAGGATTTGTTACGGGCGAGCGTAAAGCCCTCAGGCTGTCCAGACTTTCCTGACTTAAGCTGTCAGTCACCAGGAGAGAACATAACAGCAGTGTCCCGCTGAAACGCTGCACCGCTGCACCGCTGCACCGCGGCGGTCAACTTTCCACAAACTGGAAAAAGCTGCTTTGGGCTTCTTCTTTTTTTCATGGATGGCCATGAATTTCTGAACAGTTTAATGTGTTTTGGAAGACAAAATCAGATATCAGTTACCATAGAAAACACGCCAGCACCTACAAGATATCGATGTAGATATTTTGGCGAGACACACGGCGCTCTAAACGAATCCTTTTGTCAAATTTGGACATTCATCCCTCAGCTGAAATCCAGCATGAAAGCGTGTCAGGGTTCACCCGTGGACAAAATGTGAACAATCAAGCGGTCCCATGATGGTGACGCAAGCGGGGGCTATAAATACTGCAATGATAGGTCATCAAATATCACTGCTTTCACAACAAATCATAGCTGTGTCAGTCGTGTGCGCAGGGCGGGGAAAAAAATCCATTTCATTGCCCAAAAGCGTGCAACAAGGCCTCGCTGCCGCGCCAGCTGGTTTTCTGGGCTCCGAGGCCGCTCCGGTCAGACCTGTAATTTCTGAAATCCAGCTGCCTACTTTTTCCTGTGTCAACTTTTAGCAGCGGGTAGCTCCTGCGGCCCGCGAGACCCGACCAAAGTGGCACGTTGGCCAAGACTGGCCAGCGTTTGTGTTAAATGTTCCTCCCAAAAAAACAGCGCAGTGGTAAGTACATTGTGTCTGTGGTGATTTGGACGGCTGAGACTCCTAAATGTCGGTGGTGCCCGAGGCAAGAAAAAAATAAAGAAATGCAGCTGTGGCAGACTTTAGATTTGCCGTACCATCTCTCTTCACTCGCTGCCCCACCAGCAGCTCTCTCTTCTCCAGAATGAGCTGAACTATGGCCTTCCTCTGCGTGTTGACCTGTTGAGAAGGAGAAACCACACCATTAACAAATGTCCACTTAGTTTCTTATGACTTCTTCTGTCTGGCACCGAGCAGCCACAGACGGCCACATATGCAGCCTGGTCTTTTCCAGTATAACCTGCCCCTTGCTGCCATGCTAGCTTGAGACCTAACACTTCCTCAGAGACTGGTTGCGACACCTAATGCATGCTTTCAGGGCTTTGCATTCCTCACATGTCTTTACTCCTTTTTTTTTTTTTTTTTTTTTTGAGAAAGAAATGAATTTTGTCAAGCCAGCAAAGTTTTAATTCCTCTGGCTGGGGGCCCACTGGATGACCGAAGGAGGCCTCGAGTCGAGTGAGAGGAGAAGTTGCTCGGGGGAAAGTAAATTTACTGCTACTGTGGAAATGAAGGCAGAGAGTTGCACTTCGCTCTCCAGACGTTCACTCACTGGCTCTCATCAGGAGTTGGCCAGCAGTCAAATGGACAAGAACGGGGGCCCCTTGGGAAAGACTCCAGCATCAACACTCCACGTGTCCAGATTTGGGGTGTATTATATGTGTGTGTGTGTGTGTGTGTGTGTGTGTGTGTAGGTTTGTCAACAGGATACACAGCCAACCTGCCCCCCCCCTCCCCTGATCTAAAACCCAGCACAACCTGGTTTTGCAAAATACCGTGAACTCAAAACCAGAAGAATTTCCATCAGCTACTTTTGGCTGCTCGTGGAAAAATAATTTTCCTTGTGATGCAACCTCTGCAGAACATTCGCTGCAAGTGCGAGAAGTTTTGAAAAGCTGCACTTTGCATGAGACTTAAGACTCTTTTTTTATAATGATAGTTTCTCCTGATCCGTGCATGATAAGGTGGCTGCAGGCTGCACATGCCCCTCCTCCCCCCCTTGTCATCCTAGCCTGTTTCACGCCTCCAGCCTCAGAGCAGTCAGTGGGGCACAAAGCGCTCATGTGCCAAATAGTTGAGGCTTTTCCAGTAAATTGAGATAAAACTGGAGCACAACTGGCACCAGAGTAATTAAACATGGCGGGGGGGAAGCAGAGGGGAGGTGGACACAAAAACAACTCACGCACAACTTGACTGCACTTATTGGTAAGTAGTAAAACTGCCAAACAGAATAAAGTACGTGCAAAGGGGCGAGAGAAAAAGAGATGGGAGGGGAGAGGGGTTGCATTTGTCCATTTACCCCCCGCCGACATTCCCGTAACCGCAGCCACAAAAAAGTTACATAACGAACACTTGAAGCTCTGTCAAAATTGCAGGCGAGTAAATATTATTGTTGGTACAAATATGCATGTTTGTATGCTTGGATGTTCCCTTAAAAAAAAGAGAGAGAGAGAAAAAAGTAGAATACAAACCTGCTCAAGACGGTCCTGCAGGACCTTGAAGGACTGAGACAGGTCCCGCGTCTGTCGCCAAGTCCACGCCGTGAACAGCGCGCTGCATGCGGCCAGAGACAGCGCCACCAGCGCCAGTGAAGCCCAGACGACCCGCAGCTTGCGCACTCGCCTCCTCTGCAGAATCCGATGCATTGTTGGTGCAGACTGCACTGCTACTCACCGCCACCGCAGACCGACCGAAATCCCAACTTCAACTCCATTCCAGCGGAGCATGACGGCTCCGCGAATGCGTTTCAGTCCAAATGTCCATGTTGGAGGGGGTGGTGGGGGGTGGGAGAAAGACGCGCGAGTGGACAGAAGAGAACTTTCAGCCGCCGCTTTGGAGACGAGCAAATCCGCCGTTTTAGGTTGTCTTTCTCTGACAGATGTAGCTTTTAAAGCAACAAAACGTCCGATCCTTCCTCCACACAGATCATCGCCACCATCCTCCTTGTGTGCAGCTCGTCTCCAAATACGAGAAAACTGTGCAACTTGCGCACATCAACTGTTGCATCCTTCTCCTTGTGATTCGTTGACTCAGCTCTCTTGTCTTCCCTTCAAACAGCGTGCTGGGGGGTCAGGCTATTAGACAGACAGACAGACAGACAGACAAACTGAGCCCACATGAATTGACACACACACACACGCGCGCGCGCGCGCACGCACTACTGGACGTGAACTTTGCAGTGCGCCCTCAGCGAGCTCTGATGTGACACCAGCTGGCATCCGTCGTGGAAACCAGCGAGGTGAGCGCAAGAAGAAAAAAAAGCGCACCGGAGCTTCCGCTGCTTGTCAAATCACTTTCATCAACTCTGCATGCCTTCGGATTATGTGCCATTCATGTGTGCAACAGTACCGTTTGTAACCACACGGTGGCTGTATAGGTAAAGATACATCAGCTTTTATTTCCACTGAAGCATCAACAGGTGAGTTTCAACTGAGAAATGAATGATAAACAGTGAAACAATGAGAAAGAACGCAACCAAAAGAGATGCTGTGAAGCATAAAAACGGTTTTCAATGCTTTAGGAGCTCAATTTAAAAGTCAAACTTTAAGTTCATACAAGAAAAGCGTTTTTAAACAAAAAGTAAAAGTGAAACGGCTCTTTAATGTACTGCGCTGTGCCTCCTCATCATGGTTCCCCTCTCACATCCTTCAATTTGAATCAGGTACATTTTTATCAAGAAAAGACGGGACAAAGAAATCCCCTCCGATGGATCCTGTGGCAGCCTGGTCTCCACCTCTAAATTGGTGACCACTTTTCTAAAATATCTCTTGAGGGTTGTTTTAAATTGGCCTAATAATAAAGTTATAATACTATTCGGTAAAGAAAAAAACAAAAACAGACATTTTTAAGAGCCCTGGTGCATTTTTATGAGGCCAGATCTTCCCACACATCAGGCAGGAGATCAACCGCTGCGTTAGAGGAGCATGTGTGTTGGATTTAGTGGCATCTAGTGGAGACGTTGCAGATTGTTGTCCTGGCGTCACTAGATCCAAATACACCGTGTGACCGTACGTGTCTGGTTGCAGTTCGTTGAGGATTAACTAATTCATCTCGGCTTTATTTTGAAACTATGGCAGCAGCCTTTAACCGATCAGTACCGGCGTCTTCCCCTTTCCCAAGCGTGCAGGGTGGCCAGTGTTTGGTTTGTCTCTTCTGGGCCTCTGTAGAAACATGGCAGTGCAACATGTCACGCTCTGTAAAAGAGGACCTGCTGTCACTCTGTCGTATTTGACAGTGTATGTATACATAGTACGTATGCTGAGCACCTCTGGAACAAGTCAAGTAACATTGTGCCAGGACTAAATGAACAGGTGGTATTATTACGCCCCCTATAGGTCACATGTGACTGCATTTCTGGCTATAATTTTACCTTTTGAATCTTTTTTTATTTTCATCTGTATGGCCATTAATATTTTTCTATTGTTAAACTCACAGACAAAAAAATGAAGTGCACACGTCACTTTAAACTTCAGTCTGACAGATTTTATTATTCTGATCAACGTAAACTGAGCAGAGAAGTCAAACAGTAAAACACACTTCTGGTTTTCAAGAAATGGGAGACGACAGGAAGCCCACGATACTTTTAAGAAACCAACATCGGACTCTCATGCAGGTTCTAGGCTGAATGTTAACATGGCTTTTGGTATTTTCCTAAAGTGTCGGACACAGCAAATGACACAAAATCCTAGCAGCTACATATTTTGTGGACAAAATCATGGCGTTAAAACTTTCAACCGATGTCACGTGAAAAACGTGTGAATCCATTTCTGGCTCTTCTTCGTGTTTTGGCTTCAGCGGAGGGATTTCATGCTCCTTCGTGGTTTTCTTGAGGGAATTTGTTCGATCCTCACGAGGCCCTTTTAAAGCTCCGCGAATGAAGTCTAAAAATGCACGTTCATGAAAAGTTTACTTTGGATTCACAAGGTTTCCACCCAACTTAATTTTCAACCGTTTCAGAGACAAAAATCAGAAATATGAAACACGTTAAGAGCATCAATGGCCGCACATGACACGCACACACAGTATAACCCTGTGAATATGAACGGTGCTCTGAGTAACACAACTAAACAGCACCAGAAATGTGAACTTCACTTCTACTGACTCGTACACAGTGTCGTAGTTTAAACACATCCAGCACATTAAAGTCTGAGTAAACATCTCAAATGCTCGTCGCAGATTTATTGCAGCTGGAATTGACAGGAACCAGAGTTGAACTTTGATTTGATTTGGAACCACTTTGAGGGAACAGAGTTATGATTTGCTCTTTGTCTAACATCGTGAAGCTGCAGACGACAGAGGATGTAAATAATATCTTCATGTTTCCTTTGGACTCTGTTGACTTTCAGGGGCATGCACCCTGTGATAGCACGATCACAGTGTATTAAACGTACTTTTCCACATCAATTAAGTCAGTAGATTTTTGCACATTAAAAGCCAAGATATGTGAATTTAGTGCCCCCAAAGATGGAAGAATAATTGAACCCTGTACATTCCTCACTGAATTATCTTGTAAACAAAGTATGAACACAAATGCAAATTGTAAACGTTACAAAAGAAGGGTTAGTGGTTTTTACTTGTTTAGAGAGAAAGAAAACAAACTAAATATAACCCACAACTCAGCCTGTTTTCATTAAATTGCTGGAAACGGCACAAAAAGTCCCTTAAAAAAAAAAAAGACTGAATATAAAACAGAAGTGCAGACCAGAATTGTGCCACTTTCATTTTAGCAGGACAGGTTCAAAGACGTGGACTGAGCTCCGTCCAACATCTTTTATTTTTCAAATCCCACCAGATGGATTGTTTTTTGTTTGATTTGAGGCTTCATCCACTTCTCTGAAACCAGCCTCCAGAGTTTGGCTGCATGGAAGGAGGTTTTAGGTTTAATCCAACCGATTCCTTTTGGTGCACAGTTTCATCACGAGAACTAGAACCGTGCAAAAGCTTTAAAAGAAAGAAAACAGTGCAAATATCAACATTGTGCTTTACAACAGCATCGCAGGACATCTCATCTGGAAGACGAGGAGAGAGCTGACTGACTCTTTGGTTGCTGTTGTCGATAGTTTACAAGGAATTTATAGGGACAGGATTCCCAAAAACTCACTTTAGTCAACAGTCATACAATGAAATGTACATCTTGGCTTTCCAATGCATAATAAGGGTTTTGTGGATCTTTGTGCAAAAGCAAACAACAAAAAAACTTTCTTTAAAATCCCACCACACACACACACACACACACACACACACACACACACACACACACACACACACACACACACACACACACACACACACACACACACACACGTCGCACTCTTCTTGTTAGCACAATTTCTTTCCACACACACATCAAGCCAGTCGGGACATCGGATCCATTTATCATAGAAATGATAACACACAAGGAAAAACAACACAAAACACAGTTCAGTGCCTCTGTTATTTACTATTTAAACATATTGCATTGGCTCCATTCATTCCAACACTTAAAACTTCATCTTTCACTCTGAAAATAATTGAAGCTAATTGTCCGTTTGCTAAATTCCTGCCCTGAACAGTGATTGTTCAGTTTCTCAATTGTGAAAGCGCGTGCCTGCCGCTGTATGTAGGTTTTACGGGGGACGCCTGTTACCATTTTATCATATCATGTATGTAGCCAGCATGTGCGTATATATTTAGTCAGCTGAACGGCGGCCGTAGACAGTTAGTGAAAGCTAACTAGCTAACATTAGTTAACTACAACTACAAGCCAACATAAAACACCGTTTGTTTGGGAAGTTTTGAGCGGTAAATCATAGCTTCGGCTTTAGCGAACAGTCAGTTATTTTAAAATCGGCTTGACGATTGTTATTGTGGAAGTTTTGGAAAGGGGCCACCGTGTGGCGCTGTGTCCCCGCACGGCGTGGGTGGAGCTCGGCGCCGCCCCGTTGCCAGGTTACGGCTGCGCCAGGTTCTGCAGCGCCTCCCCCTCGCAGCGCATGCAGTGGTAGCCGGTGCTCGCCGTCACATCGGAGCAGCCCTGGCTGACGTAAAAGTCTACGGATGATTTGTTCCAGTCCAGAACGGTGAGGTTGAGCTGGTTGCAGCCGGCGGCCAGGCCGAGCTGCACCACCGCAAAATAAAGCAGGAAAAGTTCCATTATTTGGTTTGTCTGAGACAGCATTTAGCATTTTTAGTTAGAAGTCTTTTGTAAAGTTCCCTGTCTGACTTTTGGCCCGACGCGTTGACGCTCCACTCACCTGTGCTACCTTGCTCATGAGTGCTTTACCGATGCCCTTCCCTGAAAGACAGACGGCACGCGTCACTGCACATTTACAGATGCTTGTTTTACCGCGGGGCGTTCAGGCGACTCTATTCACCCCGTGGAGTATTTTACCTCTGAACTCGGGCTTCACGAACAGGTCCTCCATGTAAACGGCTCTGCCCGACCACGAGCTGTAGGAGTAGAAGTAAAGTGCGTAGCCGATCTTCGTATGGCCTGGAAGCAAACCGTACAAAAGAAGAGAAATCAGTTCACAACAATCGACTTTTAAAAAGAAGCCCAGTATTTTCCGTATCTATAAAATTGGTCGATTTTCTTTGATTGTTGGTGCAGCGAAACAACGAGCTTTAAAAAAACGCTTTGGAAATTAGTTCATCTTTTTAAGATATCTGTGAAAAAGCATGCTGAAGTTTGGAAGTTAGTTTGTTGTATTACGCTGCAGCGGTGAGTTCACTACATTCTTCTTTTGTTGTTGTACTGCAGCTTGTTCAGGAAGCAAATCTGTATCCTGTCATCCAAATATACGTATGAAAGTCGTAGGTTATCTAGACGTAGTAACTCAAAGCAGCTGCTCCTCAGAGTGGAGTCAGATACGGTGGACGGTGACTGGACGGAAAAAGGACGGCGTCACGGAAGACAAACGTCCCAGCTGGGCAGCGGAGCGCACGCTAACGATCTGGTTACTGTATTCTGGGGGGAAGCGGTGCATTAGCTTTATTATGTAAGAGGTGTGTTGGGAGGGAGGCCACGGCCTGCAGTAAGTAACAGGAGCTCATGAATACGGCTGATGCACCTGGTCAGCGGCTGCTGCTGTTTCACATTTATAAAAAGCAATCATTTGAGAAAAAAAAGAGTATTATTTACCGGAGCTGATTAAATGCAGAGTTGTGACATCACTAATCAGAGGTGGGCGGGAAGGAGCAGTTTTCTAGTTGTTGTTTTTTAAGACTACGTTCAGAGAAGTACTTTGTTTTGTGATCCTGTTCGTTTGTATATGAAACTATTATATGTATATAAATAAGTAAACGATGTTAGCGATGGCTTTCTCTCACCTTCTTTGGTTTTGTGCTGTTCCGGCACCTCGGCGATGATCCCGTGGAAGAACGGGTTCTTGGAGAAGCCGTCCTGCTCCAAGTCTGCAAATGAATTATGGGGCATGTTCGAATAGTCCAGAAAATGACCTCCTAAATCTTTTCCTGAGCTCTTTTCCTCGAGCCCATTGGAAAAGGAAAAGGTCAAGGAAGGATGAGAAGTTGAGAAGAACTCGTCCGTTCAGGGATGACGATATGAGCTTAACGTGATGCGCATAATATTATAATTTATGTCAGTGAATATGAGGACAGGAGGGCGAAGGTGAACATCCTGTTACAGAGGATCACTTTCTGATCACAGGATTTGGTTCATAAAGATTACGGAGAGCAAAGCAAATATCACTTTACTGCCTTTAGGTGTGGAAAGTTCTCACAGATCGACCGAGAATAATGTGAAGCTACTTTTTCCACGTCAGACAAGTGAGCAGCAACGAGGAAAACACGTGATTGTTGTTGTTGTGCAAATTCCATGAACAGATCTGTCATTGTTTAGGGAATCATAAATAAACCGGACTAATAAAATGATTATCAGCACACACACACACACACACACACACACACACACACACACACACACACACACACACACACACACACACACACACACACACACACACACACACACACACACACACACACAGCATCCTTTGACCCTTTGTGTGTGTTTCATGCAGGTTGTATGAACATTGACAATCTTCACTCATAAAGTCACGAAGCACAAAGCTCCAAATCTGTTCATGAACTTGATCAGCCCAGATCTGCTGGTAATCATTTTATGAGTCCAGTTTGAAGAGATTTGAGGAAACATCATGTAAACACACAAACTCACCAAAAAAGTGAACTCACATCCTGTTCAGTGACATTTTGCAGTTAAGATCCTGCAGATTTTTAGGCAGTTTTCAGTATTTTTACACAATAATTTAGTTTTTTTTTAATATAAAAATGCAATTTTGGCAGTAGTCGTAAAATAATCATTTATATATTTTAATATATATAATAACAGAAATATAACAGAAAAAGTGATCAAAACTGGGTCCTGATTTCACCATCCATTAACAGATGTGCACTCCTTTGTGTACTCATTAATTAAATATACTAAATGGATCCTGAAGTTCCAGTTTTTTTAAGAAGTCGCACCTCATTAGCATTTTTTTTTGCTGCAAATCTGTTAGAAGCATTAACATTCACAGCTGACTTCCACCTCATCGCTGCATTTAATCAGCGTGTGTAGGTGGAACTTCTTTTATTATTTCAGTTACAGCTGCAGAATAAAAATTAATTTAACATTTAGTTTGTGTGCTATTTGTTTCACCACTTTCTTGTCGGCTTTTTAAAGCCAAATGTCTGACTTGTAGTAATATTTATTGCTGGGATATCTGACCAGACATCTGATCACAACCTGATTTTATTACAACTTCTATTCGTTGTCGTGTAGTTCTTCTTCATGTTGATCAAATATCTGTTTATCGGGCGTAAACTTTTTATTTCCTTCCGAAAAGTGCTCAGAACTATTTTCATTTCATCGATCACATTTTGTGACCAAATGGACCTCATGAAAAGTGTTTTGCTATCTGCCTTTGACCCCTATATTATCTGGCTCACCTTGGATTTATCTTGTTTTTATGACTGTCGGGTCCTTATTTTTATGTAAAGCATAAATGATATAATACTTTACCTCTCTGGGTGACTTTCACACGGTCTGCCACTTTCTCATATTCTGCCAATTCCTGAGGGAAACATAAATAGCAGCAGTTAGTCATCAGTTATTAGAATATCTCCAAACAGCAACCAGCCATCAGTACCAGTCTATCAGCATGTTGGCAACGAAACTAACCAATACAGCACAGTTCATCCAATATTACCTCGATAATCTAATAACAGCTCCATCGTGTTTATTCAGAGATCCGTTGACGTCAGTCTGAGTCATTACAGGACTGAGAAATGTCTTCCGAGTCAGACACAGCTGCACCGCACACGTGTCCCCCCCCCCCCCAACCCCCCAACCCCCTCACCACGATCATCCGCGCGATGTCCTTGCAGTCCTCCACGTTGGCAGCCCGGATAGAGAAGTCCATGTCGGATGGGTGTGATGGGGGTGAGGCTCACAGTGCCGCGGTGCCGCTCCGGTCTGGACGGGTTCGGTTCCTCTGGAGCAACCGGCGCACGTGCACAACGCAGACCTCCCCGCACGGACAGGAAGCTGCGCACAGAGCGCCCTCCTCCAGGAAGGAGGTGTGACGACGGGGGAGGTGCGTGTGTGTGCGTGTGTGTGTGTGTGTGTGTGTGCGTGCGTGCGTGCGTGTGTGTGTGTGGGAGGGGGGGTGTCGGGGGGGATTCAGCTGTGCACTGAAAAGTGCTTCAAAAGATTTAAAAGAAATCCTCTGAATGCTTTTAATTGCATATGTTTAAGGATTCATTTACTGATGCTTTATAAACACGTATCTCTTTGACTGAGGCTCACGTGCCTCCTGCAGGGACCACCTTAATCCTCTAGGGGGCTCCGGGGTAAAACACGTGCCCCCCTCTTGATTCCCTCTTCTTTTTTTTTTCCACCTCTGCATTTGAGTGTTTACTGCAGGCTTCCCCAGTGTTTGTGTCAGACTACACACGGCCGGCCTTACTGGGTTTCGTTGCCCCTTTTTAATGGATCAGGCCCCCGACCACACCTGGCCAGGTGTGTTTTGTCTTATTTGGTTTGCTGGTAATTTGATAAAAAAATATATATATATATACAAATGTATTCAGGAATATGTACCTCTGAAATAATCTCAAATTTAACCATAAACAAATTACAGGAGCAGTTTTTACGTTTCATAGTGGTGCATATTCAAATTAAATTATAACATGTTATTTGCCGCAGCGTGAACCTACAGGAACTTTTGAGTCTCTGCAACCAGTTGCCTATTTTTCTTGCTTTTTGCATGGCAAAATTAAGACAAAATGTATTATTAATAACATAAAGCTGCAGTCTTGATGGATTTCCATTCAGGATAAACACAAGAGGAGAAATATCAGGAAGTTCTGAGCTCCATCCAGTACCTAGTTTTTAATGGAGTGTAATAACCATTACAGCCTCTAGAGGGCGCAGCATGGTTTCAGTGTTTTGGCCTTCTTAGGTCTTTGAGCTGTTTGTTCTCTTGGTTTTATTTGACTTTTCAGTAGAGCCACTTCTTTCTTTCTTTCTTTCTTTCTTTCTTTCTTTCTTTCTTTCTTTCTTTCTATCTCTATCTATCTATCTATCTATCTATCTATCTATCTATCTATCTATCTATCTATCTATCTATCTATCTATCTATCTATCTATCTATCTATCTATCTATCTATCTATCTATCTATCTATCTATCTATCTATCTATCTATCTATCTATCTATCTATCTATCTATCTATCTATCTATCCATCCATCCATCCATCCATCCATCCATCCATCCATCCATCCATCCATCCATCCATCCATCCATCCATCCACCCATCCATCCATGTTCTGGTGTTGTTTGGTTATCTGACTGTAACTCTCTCATTTAACTGAGTTAATATTTCCAGTCACAAACTGAGGAGGATTTTTATTCCAGCTGACCTCTGTGTCTGTGTGGGTGGACGCTTCTTTCATCATCCCAAACTAGATTTATGCTTTTTTTTTTTTTGCTATTCGTTAAAATTAAAAAATTAAAAAAGGTGAATTTCACGTTTGGCGTCAGTACTGGAGAAGTTATATTTAGTTTAAATTACCCTCGATGATGCACGGCCGTCAAACTTTGAACTCCAGCAGCAGAAATAAGGATGATCTCGTGATTGTGTTTCCCACCGACTAGAGAACGAGTCCCCGACACCTCAGAGCATCAAGTTAGAGGAACCGAGAACGCCTTGCACAAAAAATGACCTCATGAGAACCTCAACCACAAACATCTTACATCTTACTCATCTCCTTTGTGTATGTGAATGTCTCTGATTCAAGCATCGAGTTTATGAGGCTGACAGAAGACGTCTAGTAGTTCTGTTAAAATGCCTCGTTCGTTAGCTCATTCTCCGACACCGGCTGCTGCAGTCGTGTCAGTAAACGCCTGAAGGCAACGCTGATGAAGCCCCTCTGAGCCTCGTTTTAATACTCACATTCAGCAACACACAACTACGACCACATCGTCTCCAGTGGCTGAAATAACGCAGTAAATTCACTTTATAAGTTGAACTGAATTTCAATTTTCAGCTTCTTCTCCATGATGATACGATTTATTTCAGAGCTTTGATTTGTAGTTTCAGGGTTTTAGTTTTGTAGTTACAATAAACTCTCTGTCTTGTTAAGCTGTAATAATATGGCTCTCTGAAACAGGAGAATTTTGCACAAGGAATGCTTTTAATAACTATATTTTGCTGACAACATGACTACTCGTGACGTTTTTAAAAGAAAACTCAAGTCATATCTTTCTAGTCGAGCCTTTAACTGAATTGGATTTATTTTATGTATTTCTTCAGTTGTCTATTTATACATTTTAGTGTATATATTTTAGCAGTTTATTTGACTTGTAGTGGAATGTTTTTATTTATTTATAATGTTTTGAGGCTCGTAATATGAAGCTGCATGAGCAGTGACGATGTCACGCTATAAAATACTCCTTTACAGTTGTATAAAAGCAGAAGTACTGATTACGTGGCGTAAATGATCAATTTGATTAATAAATGTAATTGTTTAGCATTATTTGTGGATGCTGCTCAAAGTGCTTCACAAATATTATTGTTCGTACCGTATAATGACCAACAAAAAAACTACATTTTACATTTTTATTCACGTTTTCTTCAAAAAAACAACCAAAGAAAATTCTTCAGAGGCGTTCGACAACAAAACATCTTATAAAATCTATATTCGTACAATGCAGCAGTGTTTTCTGAGCTACTTTTTTTTTAAAATTTTGATCCATAATCTGAACTGTATTTCCTCACAAAGTTGAGCTTGTCTTGTCTTTGTGATCGTTGGGTTGAGGAGCGGTGGACGGATTCTCAGAGAAACCAAACAACACTCAAACTGCTGGTTCAGCCACGTGTAAAATCCTGAACTAATAATTGATGAGTGATTCAGCAGTCAGATATCTGAGCGTTTGGTGTCCCAACACGCCCGGAACAACGTCGTCTTCAGATGTTTTGTGTGTTGATTCTGCGCTCGTAGAAGACTAGGGTCGCCTGAGGGCTAAAAATAACATTTTGTGAGCGATTCGTCACAGTACATGGCTTTCTGCAGAGTGGAGGGTGGGGAGGAAATGAGCAGGGAGAAGGGGGATTTTTTTTTTGTTGCTGGGCCGGCTTCAAATGCAATCCGTAGCTAGCTTTCTCCTGAAAAGAAAAAAACAAAAAAAACAAGGCTGCCTATTAATAGCTCAGGCGAGTCGGCGTGGCTCTTTAAGACTGACTAACGGCTCCTTTTTCATACGACGCAAGCAGAAATAAAAGAGAGCCTTTGCTTTGCCATCGTTTTCATCAGCGGCCTCTCCGGCACCGCGGATGACGTGCATGAGAAACCCTTGACGGCTTCTACAGACGCACTTCAGGACTCACAGGCAGCCAGCAGCAGAAACGTTGTAGACAACAGTAGTCAAAGGAGTGAGTAAGAAGTGGGGGCCTCTCTCGCTGGGTATCTGACGAACGCTACAAAAACCCACCGTAAATCTGATGTCATCTTAATTCATTACAGATTGTCATTGTTGCAGAAGAAGTCATGTTTCAAAAGATTCAAGTTTTGGTATTCTGTAATCAGCGTGGCGTCGGTTGGACTGATTTCCTCGGGGCGGGTCAAGACTGTTTGACCCCACGTTGTATTGCTGATACTGAAATATAGTGTTTATCAAAACCACAGACCGGGTATAAAAGTGGATGAAGCGTCAGAGTCCGAAAAATGAGGCCGATGCAGAAGTGGCCTTTAACTGCAATACCACAGAGGGCCACTAGAGGTCTCAAGCTTTCCACAAGTTCTTATTGTGTTTACAGCTAAAGTCTCTCAGTCTTTTGAGTTTTCTGGCGGTTCATCTGAAAATAATCCTGTCATTAACTACAGAATAAACCTCAAAAAACCCTATTGTTTTCATAAAAATGATTGTTACAGGTTATTATGGGCTGAGAAACCTGCTTTTTGTGATAAATGAACCATTTATAAACAACTGGATTATTATGAGATGAAAAATAGGTTCTGTTTTTCTTTTGAGTGAGATCATTTTTTAAGACACATGGGTCTCACGGGACGTGATGGGAAGTGACCCGTCAACTGTCCCTTAAGGGCATTATTGTCCTAGACAGTACGATCTGGAGGACTGATTTCATGTGAGCAGAAAAAAATTTAAGGTTGCGTCACTTCTGTTCAGAAATAATGAGTAAGACCACTCTTTGGATAAGACTGACATTATTCACACCTCTGAATAACGAGAGAAATTATGGTACTCTGGGCGCCAAGATGGTGATATTGGAAAAAGATTTACAGCCAAGTTCTGTTGGCGTCATTCAAATAATGCTGCAGATATAAATGTGCTGGTTATTCAAAGGAGAAACGTAAAGATTTAAATGTCAGTTAACATGCTGTCGTGTTAGTGATGTGATCTTAGATGGACACGGATGTAGAAAAACCAGCCCGAACTAAATAAATAGAACTTATCTTCCACAAATACTCGATAAATCAGAGCGTATCATGTTTTACCTTTAAAGACTAATTTGGATTTCATCCACAACATCGTAGTGATCTGGTCTTTATTCCCACAAGTTAATTTTCAGGTTGTTTGTAAGAGCAATTCTTTTCATCGTAACTCTTGGGAGGAAAGTGGCTCTTTCACAAGTCGAACTATGACTTTTCAAACACTGATACATCGATTTGACCTGAAATTACTTTTCACTGCTTGAGAATTTATTTTTCCTCGGTTCATATTTAAACAGCGGGAGACGGTCCTCCTGCAAAAAAAACAAAAAAAACAGACAGCGTTGGTCTTTAGGTAAACAACCCTATTGGTCAAATAAATAACAGAGATTCTTGTCATCAAATTAACTTTGACGTTTACGTTAAAAAGACCACGACCTCTACACACATTCGCTAAAGCAGTAAAACTAAGCAGTGATTTAGAAAAACCCTCCGTGTGGGTTGTGTTTGAGGTTTGTGAGCAACCGTTAGGGGTCACATGGGTCGGAGGACTCCTACGGCACCGTGCAGGAAGCTGCCTCTTCTTCCTGTTTAGTCTGGATTCTGATTGGTCCCTGCAGCTCGACAGCATTTTCACAACAAAGCAGTCAACGCCACATTTTATTAATAATAAAAAAAAAAAAAGCTAAAAGACACCTCCTCCCTTAAAAAAGCAGAAATACTCTCAAAACAGAAGAGGAACCGCTGCTGCCACCTTCCTCTGAACCTCCTTCATCCTCCATAAATTCCATTTTTGGGCATTATTGTGCTTTCAAAATAAGAGCCCTCCAAAATTTTTAACTGTGCTATATTCGAGTATTTCTGTTCATGAATACAAAAGCAATTCCCCGAGCGGGGAGAGTATTGTGTTAAGAGCTATTCAAGCGGCCTCGACGGCTTTTAATACGCTTATCATGAATAGCTGCAAGTCTGTGAAAAGTCTGACGCTTTCATTCATGTTCAGGACATTATATAATTGATTTCTCTTTGGTTTAAAGTTTCTTTTTGACAAAAAAAAGTTTTATCAGGATGACAAAGCTCAGATTTTTGAAATGAAACCACATGATTTTCAGGGATTCCCCCAGACAGACCTTTCCTCCTTGTCTGGCCTGATCCTATTATTAAACCATCCCAGTTTGTTCATACTGACAGAAGTGGGGAAAAAAAGAAATTAGCTCATCAGCAGACTGACGCAACCCGAGTAAAGATAACTGGATGAGTGAAAAAAGCAGACGCGCTGTCATTCCTCGTGCTCCACGTTAAACGCGCCTTATTAGGACTTTGGCAGCCATTGTGTGTCGGAGCAGTCGGCCACATGTTTGTTTTTCTGTTTTTCTTCCGACCGGCCAGCCGGCCTTTCATGACTTCCTTCAGACGTTCATGAGTCACGTGATTCCTGTGAAGGCCACACGGCCACTTTCTCACCACGGGAAGCTGGCCGAGCGGGACGTTCGGTAAAAAATTAAACAATAACACTGGAGGTACATTTTCGGGAAAAGATAGAGAGACAGCTTTCCTGTAAAGTCAAAGAAAGCTGTTTATCACCCCCCCCCACCTCCTGTTGTGTCCTGTTAAAGGCTTTTGGATGAGATGCAATCACGGCTCGGTGGTTCACTTTTCGTAAGCTGTCGGCAAACACTCAAACAAACAACAAAAAAAAGTGTAATTTATAGGTCTCATATTTCTATTTCTCTGATAACGCCTCTTTAAACCTTCCATCTTCCCTTTCTAAGGTACATTTCCTGACATACTTTTAACCTGGAAGGCAGATGAGTTTACAGACAACAGCTGCTTACGTGTGAACCTGTTGCTACTGTAAACACACAGAAAACCTTTTCCCACTGGCCTCGGGCCGGCCGTCCACATGTTGAGCTGCCCTGCGTATTTACACACAGGTGAACCCTTCCTGATGTGGATCTTAGATCTTTAAACTTTCTAAATTTGTCCCGGTTTGTTTGTTGTTACTGATATCAGACGCTGCCGGGAAGTAGAATTGGAGCCGGGCTTTTCCTAACCAATGAAACTACATCGAAAGAGTCCACTGCCAAGATGACTTTGCTTACAGTTAAAGTGGGTTTAAATATCCCATATTACATTTTTTTTCTTGTGTTTTATTTGCCTGCTTGACAAACTACAATATGTTTTTTGTAGGTTAAAACAAGTGTGCTTTTGTGACATCACAAACTTAAGGAAGTCCAGTTGCTGCGTAGCCTACATGTGTGCATTTCTCTATGGCTGAGCATTTAAACACTTTCACTGTATCCATACAGTGTGTTATTTATGTGCTTCTATAATATCAAGAACCACATTGAATATATGAGTGGGCTGTTGGATATCTAAATTCAAACTTGAATGTTTACCTTGTGATGCTCAAAGGAATGTCATTCGTTGTTAGGTTTCCTAAATACATTTATTGGATAGATATACCAGTCGATAGATACCGCAGACGGTGAACTTGCGAGAGAGACCAGATCCCGCGTTTCCATGAAGAAACCTGCAGCTCGTGGTTTGCACGTAGTGAATGTGAAGTCCAGACACACGGACTCACATAAAGCTGCTGCAGCAACATCCTGAGGAAATCGCCTCTCCCTTAATGTCTCACTGCAGCGGGGCATCAAAGCTTGGGCCGCTGCCAAACAAAAAATGGGATGTCTATGAGGTTAAGTCGTTTTTTTTAAGTGCCAATACAGATGTCAGAATATGAATTAGTGCCGTCTTGAGATTCCAAGTTATCAAATGCTGAAAGCGCCCATTTCTCCTCCTTCTTAAGTTTACAGTGAAATGACAGGAAGACTGAGACCGTGAGGCCGTCAGACCCAAAGAAACCCAACAGACGACTTCTCTTTCGATAAAGACGGAGTCATTTCCTTCTTTGAAACCAGAGGCCCGTCGTACTCGTTGAGGGAAGGCGTGAGCGGAGGGTGGATAAAGACTTGGGAGTTCCACACCTCATGATTACATTACTTCAACCGGAGGAGCAGCTTTAGTGTCACTTCATTAGGTCACGAAATCCCTCAATGAAATCAAACAAATGGACTGAATGACTTCCACTCACTCTGTTACTGTTTCACACGTATGTCAACCTCCCGTATCTACCAGTGTTTCTTAATAACACCGGTAGAAACTGAACTGTGCCTTCTGCTGCCCTCCGGACCGTTTACAGCCTTTATTTTCGACATCAGAGGGAGAATAAGTTGTTGTTTTTCTGCCGTGAACAAGCAGAAATGCTCAGAAACACATACCAGGTCAGGACAGGCACAAAGTTATGTAACGCACCTCCGCTGCGATTACAAGACCTCAAAACTCAAACCTGTCGTACGGGTCACTTGTCATGTCGTGAATAGACACCAAAACCCTCCCAGTGTTCTCTATTGTAGTAAATATTTGATAACACAGCAAAGTGGCCTATAAATCCAGAGTTGTCATTCCTGTTTTCATATCTCCACGCCTCGTCCAACTTCCCCTTTCAGGTGATCTCGCCACGAGAACACACCGCATCCGAGGAACGTCCCGAACAGGTGTGTCGGGACGGCTGAAAGACACGGACGGTTACAACCAGACACCATGTTTGGATTGGGCTCAGATATATATAAGACGGCCATGTTTTCTTTTATGTGAGCGTCCTAATCAAAAATAAGGCAGCAAGTTGCAACGAATCATGAAGAGGGACAACGAGATATTACACTTTTTCAAGATCGGAATAAAACAGAAATGTGACAATCAAGATTTAGTCCTGGAACACATAAATTATACGTTTTTTAAAACACCCTAAAAAAACAGCAACCGATTTATTTTATTCCACTAAATTGGCAAATATACTGTGTGCTGTCAACGTTTCATCTCATTCTGACGCTATAATATCTCTCAAATGTAGTGTGTTGGCATTTTAACATTTGCCAGCAACTCTGACAATTATTATATAAAGGTCAAAGTTCACAGCTTTTTTTTTTAGAGCCGTAGGAACAGACTGTAAAGTGTTTTTCTTTTGCTTCGGTGGAACTCAGCGATAGCAAACTGGAATGTGGCTCTTCGTTGTTGATCAGTCGAACTGCTGCAGATTCACATGTCAGCGACGTTTGATTTAGAGCGTTTTAAAAAAAGAGAACTGGATATAAAACACTTGTAAACCTGAATGGATGTCGGCTTAAGGTCATTTTACTTCCTAAATTTTCTGTTTGCCCTCCGTCTAACAATAGAAACACCATACAAAATAGAAGAGGGGGTAAATATGAGGGCACATTATCTAAGAATTTGTTCCATTTAACTTTAACCTGCTTCTTTGGAAACCCCCCCCCCCCCCCGATTTATGTATTTTAATTGTCTGTTTTATGGCTCGAACTGAAACTAATCTCAATGTTTTCCTTTTTTCTGCTACTAGTCTCTTGTTAAAGGTGCTCTGTGATTTCTTCTCACTCAAAATCCCCCCAATTTCCCCTCAGCTGGGACCCATGTTGACTTTGACCATTCACGGAGCGTTGTTGTTGTTGTTGTTGTTGATATTATTATGATGAAGTGTTTTGATGGATTTTCTTTCTTGAGATCGTCTTTGTCTGACTTGTAATTACCTCCTGAGAGAGAGGGTTGCTAATTTTCTGGTTTGGGTCACGAGCAGTAGTCGGTGGGGGGAAGGGGGGTTGGGGTTAGGGTTAGGTGTTGCTGCGTTGATGACAACCCGTTGATGACAACCCGTTGATGACAACCCGTTGATGATAACCCGTTGATGATAACCCGTTGATGACAACCCGTTGATGACAACCCGTTGATGATAACCCGTTGATGATAACCCGTTGATGATAACCCGTTGATGATAACCCGTTGATGATAACCCGTTGATGACAACCCGTTGATGATAACCCGTTGATGATAACCTGTTGATGACAACCCGTTGATGACAACCCGTTGATGATAACCCGTTGATGACAACCCGTTGATGATAATGTGGCTGATGGTGAATTCTCAAATAACACTTTGCATTGTGACTGTTAGGGATTCACTCGTACATTTAATATTCATGATTTTAATAACTGCTTGCTCTTCTGCTGCGGGGACATTTACAAGAGTAAAAAGTCCACTTCCAAGCCAGCGGCACCGCTTCGAGCTAATCTCGAGCTAACGTGCTAAAAATACAAAAAAATATCATTACGATATGGATAAATGACTAGATGCTGCTGGAAATATGAGGCAGTTATATGAATGTTTTAAAGGCGGACTGAACCGGTCAAGCATCCTCCACTCCTTCCATCTTCACCAACCGAGTGGACAATCGAAGACCTCGTTCCCTGAATGGGTCTCTTTGATTGGACCGTTAAATAGACTGTAGCTCGTATTCACGATGCTGCAACATGCTTCACGACCGCAGCTGCAGCCCGGCCGGTACACGCCACGGCTCGGACGCCCGGTGTGTTCCCGCTGCCCGTTGTGTGGTACGTCGGGAGGGCGGGTGCCCGTCTGAGACGCTCCATTATGTCATCGGTGCCCACCAGAATAGTTCCAGTGTCCCGCTAGGAACCGAGGCGAGTGTGACGTCCAGAACTTAACTGTTGTTGGGCCAAACCCAGAAGAAACAGGGGCCCTACTGTTCCCCTCAACGTCAGGCACACCCAGCCACACACACACACACACACACACACACACACACACACACACACACACACACACACACACGGACGTGTTTAAAGTTTCCCTCCACCTCTGTTTAAAATGGCCCGGAGCAAACCGTCCAGGCCGCTGATCCCCGTCGGAGACGCGTCGTGACGCAGCGTGAACACCGAGGAGGCGTGAATAAAGAAATGTGAAACTTTCAGTTGGAGGAGTTTGTGAAATAATGTCAACTCGTGTGTCATCATGAGTGGCCTACATTTGTTAATATTGTCGTCCATTAAAGCAATATAAACATACGGAGTAGTTTTCAAATGTATTTTCAGTGATTGACAGGAAATGAACAGCTGATCAATCTCCGGTTGACCAAAACTGGCGGTTTCCTTTGAGAAAGTTATGATTGAGAGATTAGATTCTTTGTTAGCTTTTCTTTAAATGAAACAAAACTACTGACCGATGAGACAAACGCTTTATTTGATGTTTAACTTCTCAAATCTAACCATCAAATGATCTGACAGCATACAAGTGGACGCAGATAGGCTCCATTGTTGTGCACCTCCGTGTACTCTGAACCCGTCTCCTTGTGGAAATGATCCGATCACCTCCCTGCTTCCACCGACCAGCCTCCTCCTCGCTGCCACCGACCAGCCTCCTCCTCGCTGCCACCGACGCGGAGCTCGTCCCCGTGTGTGACGTCCTCCGCCGTTTAAAACGCTCCTTCTCACGAGCGCCCTGAACCACTCTCACCGCGCACATGCACTGAAAGGGAGCGCGAGACTGTCCGCGAGCCGCTTGACTCCGCGTCCGTCACACCACCGTCCGTTACACCGTCACACCGTCCGTTACACCACCGGCTCGAGGAGCTCGTGAGCACCGGACGGTCCGGTGAGCGCGCAGGTTGTGTTGACTGTTCTCCTGAGGCGCACGAGGACATCGTTTGCATGAAACTGCGGCCAGGTAAGACCAACTGTCGGCACAAGTTACACAACTTGAACGCTGTGCCCACTTTGTCATATATATTTTAAAATCTAACCTTGTAATGTTTGTTTTCTTCAACTTCGTAACATTTCCTAAGACATTTAAATGATTTTTGAACGTATGAAGCACTTTAGTTTTTACTCCTAAGTGTTGCGGGAACTTGGGGAAAACGCGACCCTTCAAGTCTCGCCGAGCCACGCTCTAAAATCTGTAGTTTTTAGGGTTTCTCGCCTTTTTCTAAGATTTGTAGTCGCCTTTCATAGTTTTGAGTTGTTATACGTTATCACCAGGCTTTGGGAGTTAATTCGGCATAGAAGTAACCAGCACATAACCTCAATTAAAACTTTCATTTAAAAATAATATTTGCCTTTGCCCTATTAGTGCAAGAAGACTGCAAGATGAGAGGAGGCCAATTTGTTAAGGTTAAATTCTTTAAATTGTCTTTTTGTATTTTTTTTTTTTTTATATCAGCCACATATTTGAAATAGAGGTTTGGTCAAGAATACATCCAATGTCTAGCTGTTCTTGAAAACAACTGTTAAATGCAAATGATCACAGAAGTATTCTGTCAACTTCCAAAGGATGTTTGCTGTGACAACTCTTCACGTGTCGGATAAAAGAAAGAAAGCTGGTTATTCAGACTATATTTAGTTATTTTGTATATGCGTAAGGTCTGTTGTGGATGCAAATTTGGTCTCATATTTGATTTGATCTAAATCAGCCCTGTCGTTGTGACGCAGATTTGGTGTTTGTTAGTGTTCCCTAATCCAAGTTGTGGTTTTCAGTACTTTTGCATGTTGGGTGCCTCATGCAATATGTGCATGCTTTGGGTCGACTTGCATCCCTTTCGTGATGTGACACACTCGCGCAAGCATGCCATTGTTTTTCAGAGAAATATTTAGGAGGGGGGGGTGTGTGTGCAAAGCTGTTTCCTGTACGGGGTTTGATTAACAATGGTCACCACCTTCAGAACAGTCGGTGGTTCTCTCTGCGACTCCCTTCTAGAGGAGGCAGCTAGGATGTTGAAAGAATGGCCAAGAAAAGCGAAAGAGGAAAAAATATGGAGGGTCACAACAATGGAGAACGGGCAGTTCTGTGGGTTTGTAGGATGGGAGACAATGGAGGGCCAGATGTGGTTGCATAACACCTCGAGTTAACGAGGTCACAGAAGCCTCCGAGTCCTCCAGTATCTGCCAGACTGATGATGTTCGTAATACACGGCAGCGGGTTGAAGTTTGAAGAAGGATAACTAACGTGTGCTGTGATTCCTTCGTGACACTTTTTAACTTTCCATGTATACTGGCCCGTTTCCAGCTCCGTCGGCGTGTTTGTACGTTTCTTACGGGTTCACTGCTTGGAGGACAAAGACCGAGCCAGACCTGCCTGTAAATATTTAATGGCCGGTGCCTGTGGTGGATGAATATTTCACACTGATTGCGTCACTTTTTGTAACCAACCCTGTTCGGTGGCCTTTTTGTTTTTCCACCCTGAGTACAAGTTGTGCTGACTGGCATTTTTTTATTTTTTTCCTCGTCCATGGAGTTATCTGTAAGAAAAGAAATTGCATCATAGTGAAAGTTACTTAACATCCAAGAAAAACCTCGATCGAGGCGTTCGTCTCGCTCAGGTCTTTGTGTCCTTTTTGAAAATCATCCGTCTCTTTCTGCCTCATTTCAGATAAAAGTCTTGGATGCAACTACGCTCCATTCATAGAAGAACGGTGGAAGATCGGGGGAGACCGTGAAGTGGACCAGCCGCCGACAACTCCCTCCAAACCCAGCCTGAAACGCGCCATGTCCCTCAGCACGTTCCACCTCATGCAGACCCTCAAGAACTCTCCGGCGGCGTTGCGGCGCCGCTTCCGTCGCGACCGAACGGAGTCCTTGTCCCACGGGGATCCTCTGTTCAAGGTCCACTACCTCGGCACGGAGAAGATCTTCTCCCTGGATCGAGAACAGGCTCTGGACGCCATCAGCCACCTGCTGGAAGGTATCGCCAACGGAAAGAAGAAGCTGAGCAAAGATCACGCCCTGGTGGTGCGTCCCAGATACGTGGAGGTGAAGGAGCTGAGCACGGGTCGGCAGCTCACCAAGACGTACCTGCAGGACATCGCGTACTGCGCCGCCGACGCCAGCCGACCCAACGTCTTCCTGTACATCTGCAAGCATCACGGGCAGCAGCTGCAGTGCCGCGTGTTCTGGTGCAGCCGCGCCGAGCGGGCGCGAGACATGACGGCGTGTCTGGCGCATTCCTTCCAGCAGGCGCTGAGCGACTGGCAGCGGGACGGCTCGGCCACGCTGACGCCCGGAGAGGCGAAGGGGAAACTCGGGGAGGAGTCGTCCAGCTCTGCCGCTGCCAAGAGCTCCACGCTGCCGGCCAGTCTGGGAAAAGGTGATTTCTATTTCTTTAAAGAGTTTTTACTACTTGTTAACACCTTCATTTTGTATGTGTTTTACGGCCAAACATGAGCAAACCTTCACAGACTCGGGGGCTTTTTTCCCCCCAAAAAAACCGAGATCTGGCAAAATTAGACGTTTTTATAATCAGATGTCAAAAAAGTTAGATTCTGATCTTTGCTTAATTCTGATTAGAAGTTGTTTTTTAGGTTTGTAGGTCAGAGCAGTCGAGCAAAACAAAGTGTCTCCTCTCTCGGTCGTAGTTTAGTTGTTTTAAAACGATACGTTTTGTACTGATTGAAAAGAAAACCAGTGAAAGTAACGAGAACCAGCTGCTGCTGCAGGTGGTTGTAAATGAATCCCGTCACTTTAGAGTTCAAGTTTACAAACTGCCGACACCGCTTTGGACGGTTTCAAATAACAGTTCAGTTTCTGACTAACATCACTGACTTGCTGTCTGGTTCTGGTTCCAGTTCGCTGGAAGAAGAGAGGCTCGGTGTCCCGCAGGGCCATCACCAGACGAGGATCTGCCTCCGACAGCTGGAACTGAACCTCCCCCCCCTCCTTAACTCCTCAAACGTGGGACCACATTAACCTGATGATAACCTCAAGGGTGACAACACTGAAAAGCAGAAGAAGGAGGGCAGGGAGGGACTGATTACGAGACGCTCAGGAAGGACAAAGGGGCCCAAATTGGGAAGTGGGAACGTCCATATTTGGACACGCGAGGACGGTGATCAGTGACGCGTTTGGACTTTTGGAGGTTTTTCACGCAGCAAACTTCGCAATTCGCGTCCGACGCCGCGAAAAGACGCCGTCGACAAACAAACGAGGACGTGTGATTGGCCGCCTGAGGCGCCGGACTGGGTCGCGTCCACGTCTCGTTTTTGGCTCGGCTTGTTTGTTTTAAAGTACTTTTGTGCTCGAAGCCACCGAAGAGTTTTGGACTGTTGGAAAAACCAACAATAAGACCAGCTGCTGGATCCACAGACACGACTGGAAAAAGACAAGAGTCTGGATTTTTAAGAGGTTGTATTTTTATTTAATTGACATTCGTGACCGGTCATGATGATTTCTTTTATTTATTTATTTTACCCTGTGGCATTATCAAGCTCGTCTCTGTTGATTTGTGCAGAGGGTGAAAAATGCCGGCACATCACACCGAATAGTTGGAATTCTTCAAAGTCTGTAACGCACATAAATGCAGTTCCTTAATAATTTATTTTTATAAATAATCCTCAAGTCCTACGCAAGAAATGACATTTTTAATCGTCGGGAGGTTTGTTAGTTTCGGGCACCTGCGTCATAACGGAAAAAAAAACACTAGCAGGAGTTGCAGGGTCGACAAAAATCCTCCACATGCACAGCAACAACATCCTGAAATAGAAAAAGAAAACAGATCCTAGCTGTCCACGGTGATAAATTATTTGCATTTATGTGGAAAAAAAAAAACCTACCCCAGTCTCGGGCCATGACTCGGGGGTTTGTTTGTGTCCGAACACTGGGAACACTGTGTTCCCATGTGGAGCCTCAGTGTGAGGAATGTGCAGCCGTGCACCTGCATTCCAATTTAGGGGGTGTGAGGGGGTGGGGGGGGTGTGAGGGGGGGGGGGGGACATCCCAAATCTTCTTTAAAAAAAATAAATAAAAAGGCCTCAACTTCTTCTTCGCCGATGTCCATCCATAACTTTGCATATCGAGCAGCCATGTCGGAAAATACTACAATGTGCTTTTTATTTTTGCTTCACACCAGAACCATAAAAGGCGCCTCGAACGGCTTTAAGCCCGTTTAAAGCGACGCTTACAGACACTGATATGTGCTCATTGCATCATATGCTCTCATGATTTCTATCTGAGGTTTACAGATGAGACTGGAGGATTAATGGTGGACCCTGAACTAAACTTTTTATTTTTAACAGGACTGATGTGCCACTGGGTTTTATGGTTTGGTCAACCATTTTTTATTTTTTAACTCTTTTTCATTTCAAATGGCACAACCCTCATCTCAGACAAGGGGTTAATGCGCCTGCTTAAAGATGTATTTCATTGATGTACTGTTTTATGTCACTGTACATATTTAATTAAATATGTATTTTATGAAGTATTAAAACATTTTATACAACATTTGTTTGTTGTTGTCGTGCTGCTTTCAACAAGACGGATATTTAACTCGTGCAACTTTGACCCTGATTAATGATTCTGCTCGAATGCCCAAGTTTGAAAATGTTATATTTGGCCTGAAGACAACCGAATTCTTGTCTTTGTGTGTGTGTGTGTGTGTGTGTGTGTGTGTGTGTGTGGTGGGGGGGGCGGGGGGGGGGGGGTTGAGATTGAAGGGTGGCAGAGGGCAAGACATTCAGAGGTCCTGGGATTTTTTTTAATATCAGTCATGTGACTCATTTCTCATGGTTATTTGTCCAGTGTTTTCACGTTTGGAACGGCCGGTACGTGTAACGCCGTCCCTGCTGCGGTGGAGCTGCAGATGCTGCGGTGGAGCTGCAGATGCAGCTCTCGCCTGGACGCTGTGTGCGAGAGCCTCGACGAGCTCTTCTCAAACATTTTATTCAGTACACTTTGTGCGTTACACGAACACAATGAGTTCGGATTTACCAGAACAAACCATACAACTCAACATAATAAATGAAAAACCTCCAACAGGAAGTTCCTCTGGTTATATTTCACATATTTAAACCTACTTACTGTCTTGTTGGTTTTTTACAAAATGTCAATAAAAGATTGAATCTTCTTATGGATCAAATACAATCACAGTCGCTCCTTTCCAGAGGAGTCCCGTACCGGCGGGCTGCCGGTCAACCCGGCCCCCTCCCTGAGGCGCTGCAACTCCAGCAGGGATTGGACGTGGAGACGCCTCAGAGGCTTCACCTCCTCAACCACTGGAAGAGAAAACTTATGCCATCAAAAAATGAAAAGTTATGACTCTAACTTCTGTTCCCTGTAGGACGGTAACGAGGTCGAGCACGTATCGTATGTGATGTCACATATTATATGTTGCAGCGAGTAAACGGACTGAAAGGGAACAAAACGTTACGACTACAACTTCTGTTCTCTGAAGGAAAAGAATGAGGCTCAACACATGTAGCATCGACTTCTACCTTAAAACTAGGATGTGCTGCAGCTCCGTGTAGCTGCAGGTCTGATGCCTTAATGTAACGTAGCTAAACAGCACCGCCTGCTGGCCGTGATCATAATCACAGCAGTGTGTTCATTTCACCAGGATTTACTGTGATCACAGAACCTGTAGTGATCCCCACCTTTGTCGTAGTGCAACTCGTCCCGGTTGCCGTAAACCACGTAGGTCTCCAGGAAGCTGAGGAGAGCTCCCGTGACAAGGAAGCGGTCGGGGAGGGGAAGACTTTTGACGTAGCGCATGTCCAGGGCGAAGGGGTTGGAGGGGGAAGGAACGGTGCACAGGCACACCAGCTCGCTGACGACGTCCCACACACGGATACCTGCAGGGGAAAGCTCAGAAACAGTTTCTTCTTCTACTACACATAAACAATATAAGTATTTATTATCTCCTCCAGCACTCGTAGCTCTTTTTTTTTCTCCCCATAAACCTGATCAGTCAGATCCACAAAGGTCAAACTCAAGCAAAGACATCTGCATCTGATTTAAACTCATGGAAAATGGTGTAATTATTGAATCTGTGCGCTGAAACAATAACTCTCTCTTCTCGCTCTCCTGTTAGGATTGTTTCCATACCTCGCGTCTGCCAGTCTGCGATGGACTTCAGCTTCATCGGCGTGTCCTTCACCATCGAATCGGTGCCGCCGATGTTGACCAGGCGCTCGTGGTTGGAGCGTATCCAGGCGTAGGGGCGGCCGTACTTCACGTAGCCGGCCAGTAAAAACAGAGTGCAGTTCACCTCCTTCGAGGTCGAGAGAGCGAGTTAATGATCTTTTCTGACAATGTGTCTCTAATATGTGACCTGTGGAGGGTCCTCTTTTTACTGCAGGCACTTACAGGGACGGCTATCTCTCTTTCACTGGGAGATGCTGGCAGAAGATGCTCCTCACTGCTGGGCTCCCTGTGAACACTGGAAACAAAAACAAAACCTCCGAATTCAAGCTGCTTTTTACTTTACTTGGCGATTTCCACTTTATGCAACTTTATAGTTTTACTCCACTAAAAACCTCAGAGGCAAATATTGTGGTTTTTTTTTACTCCACAACATTACTTCTTACGACACAGTTTTTCATGACCTTCCTGTCCAGTGCAAACAACATACCTCAGATCGTCTCGATAAAAAAATCTCCTACTTCTAAATTAAATAAACTATTTGAAAAACACACACAAAAAACCCACTTGAAAGTGTCCTAAAACCTGTTTTACAGTTTTTTTCTGAGCTCGTTGACTTTCTGGAGATACGAGGTTCTCGCAGGACAGCGATGATGCTGCAAACATGTGATAAAACCTTTATTTGAATTAAAATAAGCAGTTAAATTGACACAACCTTAAACATCCACAGCAGTAATGCAGCAGTAAGCATTGTGTGTACTTTTGAAACTTTAAGTACATTTTAATAATAATACTTCGTTGAGGTTACGAAAGCAGGACTTTTACTTGTAGCTGAGTATTTTCAGTTTGTAATTATACTTCTACTTAAACATACATTCACACCTACACGCTGTTAACCGCCTCATCAGCGGTGCATCATTTACATCCACATCTGCACCAGTGAGAGCCTTCACCTGCTGTTTGGCTTCGGACCGTACCAACAGGAAGTGACGCACCAATTCACGTCAATCAAAGTGCAACTATTTAAATGGCTCAATTTCAGATTACAAAAGAACATCACAAGTAGAATCAAAATTTGTAAAATGTCACATACATCCTAAGATGTGTGCTGAAACTTGCACAGAAAAAAAAAAGTTTTGCATCCATCACCTGGCGGCGGGCGGCGGCGGCGGCGGCGTCTTGGCGTGTGCGTGTCGGCGGGAGTCCGGCGGGCCCGGAGGCTCCCCGGGCAGCGGGGAGCTGCTCCGGCTGGCCAGGCTGGGAGAGCTGCTGCTGGGGGAGACATCGCTGCTGTTACAGCTGCTGGTGGAGGAGTAGGAGGAGGCTCGGGACACCACGAAGCCCGGGGAACGCCAACCCTGGCATGGCCGGAGAGGAGAGGAGGAGGAGAGGAGAGGGAGAGGAGAGGAGAGGAGAGGGTTAGTGTGGCAGCATATTTGTTGTGTCATTAGATGAATATATTTTTGTTAACACACAATCCTACATTTTATCCACAGAAACTGACCAGATCCTCGTTGACGACTGTCAGCAGCAGCTCCTCCTTCCCTCTGAGCCACGGCTGGAAGTACTTAAACCCCTTTCAGGGAGGAGAAACAACAGATAGTCTGATGAGCAGAGTGCATGTGCATGTGTGTGTGTGTGTGTGTGTGTGTGTGTGTGTGTGTGTGTGTGTGTGTGCGTGCGTGCGTGCGTACTCCAACCTGCAGTGATCCAAGCAACGCCAGGTCACTCAGGAAGTGCTGCAGTTTCCTCTTCTGCTCCCTCTCTCTTTTCTAATCACAGAGGAAATATATTAAAGTAAAAAAACAATAAACATGCAGCACCTTAGAGCTCTCCATCAACTACCCTCCAAATTCTAGTATCCTAGCAACACATGCAACACCCTCCTCCCAGCATCCAGCATCCTCCATCGTTATTTCACATTATATTAAACGATGCAATAATAATAATAATAATAATAAGGTCACAGTAAATTTTCAGAGGAAGGAGGTGACTCGTACAGTACTCACACCGGTGCCGCTCATCTTCTTCCCGGATAGCAGACAGCTTCGTCTCCGTCACGAGGCGATCATGGTGCGTTCACAAGCTGCAGGACGTCAACTCTCAAACCGTCTCTTTCCTTTTCCAGACACACAAAGAGGAAAGCTCTCCTGAGGGTGTCGCCGTTTTTGATTCATTCACCGTTTGGCTGCAGCATGAAAAGTAGGTTCGGTCATAGAGATGTGGAGCCCCCTGCCGGCCGCGGCGGAACACTGCAGCGTTAACCTGACTGTTGAACGGACCGGAAACGTTCGCTAATATTCAGACCTTTTGTTGTTTCAGTGTTTAAAGTGGGGAAAAAAACAAAACAACTTCTTGACAAAGAGTTAGATAACAGCACTTTTATCTGTGTGTTTATAAATTGGTGGTTTTAGACTAGGAGACATGTCAGTGACTTGTCAAACTCTGACTTTGCTCTTCCATTTTGGATTTGAAAAAACAAATATAACTTGTTAAAGGTATTTAAAGATGTTATTGTTTTTAGTTTGGAAAACAGTTTTCTTTTTTACTTTGGAAAAAGTAAATGAAATAAATTATGAAAAGGCTAGCAGTTTGCCCTTTTTTAAAAGAACTTTATTGAACAAGATATAAATTTACAAACAATGTAGACAAGTACTCATTATTTCACTAAAATATAAATAAATATAGATGGATTTGAATACAAATATGTCAATGGAGAAAAAGACACTGAATAAAAGTAGCATATTATTCCTCTTCAAGAATTTCATCGTACAGTTGGACGGTTTTGTATTCATCAGTTTGAGTCTTTAATCTTTAAATTCACCCAAAGATCCTGTGAAGTTGGGGGAGATTTTTTTGACACTCTACATTTGTGAGTGAAAAATGTGTTAATAAGTTTATAATGAACTCAAAATTAAAAATGTTATGTTCAAAATATGTGATAACATTTTTACGTTCAATTTTAATTTAAACATTTATTTTTACCCGTTACATAATCTAAAAGTAGATCTTTACAAATGTTAGAAATTAACCTAATTTGATCTTCTGTCCTGAAAGTTGAAAAGGAAATTGGTTTCGGCTATTTTAAAGAGGCTGTGTACAAAATGTTTGTTTATCCAGACATTTCAATACTGTTTGATTCTGTCCCTTAATTAACTTTTTTTTTTTGTCGATGTCTGTCATCGAGCCTCAACCAGGACACAGCTGCACCTGCCAAATTATTTAATGGTAATTTTGGTTGAATTAACTATTTTTTTTGGATATTGCATGTCGTTAACAATATTTAATTGAAGTGTTTCTTTAAAAACATTTTGTGTAACTAGCCAATCACATCAGCTTTGTACAAACTGAGGTTCACCATGTCTCAACTGTCTTGCTTGGGGAGTAGACGAGACGCTGGCTTGGTAGTTTGTTACCACATTTGTCAATCTTCAAAATTCATGTGTAATTTGGGTGGGAGGGGCTTAGATGAGTAAGGCAGCAGAGAGAGGTGAAACTTGCCTACTGCCACTTTAAAGAAGGACTGCTGAGATTGGGTTTTGGATGAGTGGACCAACATGTTAATATTCCTTTTCTATAATCCCCAATATGAGTGTGAAATCAGGAAATTTGACACGTGAGAATTGAACAAGTCGGACAAAAATAATCACTTTATTCTGCGAGAGTCAACAGATCAATGCCTCTTTTAAAAAACAAAATCAATGCAATGTGCAAAAACAGCTTTAATTAACAGTGTAGAAAAAGGATCAACTCTATAAAATCAGATTTTCTCTAATGATTTTCGATCTTCGCGGAAGACAAAAGTTCAACCTAAAAGTTTCCAGAGCTGAAGTGAACAAAGAAGGTCCTGATCTCTTTGGGTGAGATGGTCACGGTGAAATCTTCATCTGGACACCTCTGGTTCTCTAAAAAAAGAGAAGAAGAAGAACGGATGTCAATCAAGAAACAATGAAAAATTGGAGGATCCAGCCGCCCTGATATTCTTTGTTTTACAGCGAGTTCTTACTTCTTTCCAAGTTATCTGCAGTTTTCCACTTCCACCTCTGCAGACTGGTGATGTTCCAGGTTCCCGTGAGAGAACGTTCCTCCAGCGCTCTCACTTCCCCGACGCCCCGCAGAACATCCTGCCCACACAGGAAATGGTAAAACAAAAGATTATGTAAATTATATTTTGAAATCAAAGGTTGTAGAGATTTAAGTTTTCTTTTTTTTCCTCAGCACCTTTAAGTTGATGGTGACTGGCTTTGAAAGCTCCTGGTCTTCTCCCTCCTCAAAGAGATGCATGATTCTCAGCAGGACCCGATCGTAGTCCGGCTCCACCTGCAGGTCCGTACCTAGATGTAAAAAAAAAAAATACAAAATGCACATTTTAATCCCATAGACAAACAACAGAAGTAAAATAACATGTTGTAGTCGCGTGTGCCCGATACATGTCGGAGCTGACCCGAGTGTACGCGGTGGAGCTGAACGTCGTGGTTGGAGCTGTAGTTCCAGCCGGGGATGGCGAGGCTGAGCAGGTGGAGGTTGGGCGGCAGGACGACCGAAAGCATGGCCGAAGTTTCTCGGGGCTCCTTCCCCCGCCGGGGCTCCTCTGAGTAGACGGAAAAATCGGCAGGTTTCGTCAACTACATGTACGGTGATTGTGATGCTGTTGTGTGGCAGCGTCAGTGCTGAAGAGCAGGAAGCATTAGTCTCTACGTGCTGTCTTGTTTTGTCTTTGTCACCTCAGTAAGTGTCAGTATAGTTTATGTGATGACAAGGTTCATGCCGAGCACCAAACTTTAATACTTTTGTTACTGAATTGATGCTCGGTAGGGTCCAAAAAATATGATTTTATTAGTATACATTTGTACCATAACATGTATTTCATTTTATTTTATTTACAGGTTCACCCTGTAAACACACTGACGTCTAACAGTTATAATGAAACTAGTTTTCTTGTTTTTGATGCTGGACGCTCGCCCACGTCGGGCCTGAAATCTGCAGCACTTACGCGGCTGGTCTATGGGCATGACGAGCGGCCTGTGCTGCAGCTCTATCGCCTCCCGCTGGTGAAGCCTGGCGGTGGCGTTGCGGGAGCCCAGCATCATCCACAGGGTGGGCCGCACCACCGAGCTGTCGTTCAGGGTCAGGTTGTAGCCGAGGTTCCAGGGCAAGTCGTTCCAAAGCCGCCGGTGGAGCATGACCTGGGGGAACAGGAGGCGTTCAGGTGTGTGTGTGTGTGTGTGTGTGTGTGTGTGTGTGTGTGTGTGTGTGTGTGTGTGTGTGTGTGTGTGTGTGTGTCGTTTTCGTACCTCCAGTTGTCCGTTCGCTTGGCTGGACACGCCGTGAGCTCTGTCGCTGAGGAGCACGAGTCTGCCGAGCTCGTCCTCGATGTAGGCGGCCCTCACCATGGGGAAGTAGTTCTGCAACATTCACATCACGCACAGATCAGTGCATGTTCCAGTGTTTTAACAACACGGATGTCAGGAGCCCCGTTTATCTGAGATCTGAGGACCTACTCTCGCTAAAGTGTTATTGGTGAATTTCCGGTACGTCCTCTTCATCATCCGGTATCCGTTGTCGTCCGTGTACAGCGTCCTGTCGTTCTTCAGGGAGGAGCTGGTCCTCAGCACGACCTCCGTGTTGAGCCGCAGGGGCCCCAGCGAGTAGCTCTGCTCCAGCCGGTGACACGGCAGCGTGGCCTCAAAGCATTCTGGGACACGGGTGGTGATGGAGTAGGCGTAGTCTTCGTCGCTCTCCTCTCTAGAAGACGGAGCGAACGTGAGACTTACCAGGAGTCTTTATCGACTGAGATAAAGAGGTTCCTCGTTATTCACCTGAAGAAGTACTGTCTGATCTCCGTGACGATCTTTCCCGGGACGATCTCCATCTCCGCGGCCTCGTAGGCCCTCGTGGCCGAACCGTTGGCGCTGAAGACGTAGTTGTCAGAGATGGGTCCCGCTTTGACGTCTCCGTTGGCGTCGTACTCCCAGAAATCCTGCGTCATCCTCACTCTCCTTTTTTCCGGACTATAAAATAAGACATTCAATTCAAGAGAGTTGAAATATAAAAAAAAAACAGACAGAAAACCCAAATGTAAGGAGACGTGAAGCCTCACAGGTACGTGACGCTGTGCAGCAGGTTGGTGTCCCGGTCAAACATGAGCTCGTAGCATTGGTTGAGAACCGGAACGAGCCGCCTGCCGCTTCTCGCCCGGTCCGTCGCGCCGCGCCTCTCGAACCGAACACGCTTCGCCTCGTACGAGTCGGGCTTTCCGGCGCCGGGCTTCTCTGTGAACTTTATCAAGTATTTCCTGTACTGAAGGCCTCCGAGTTTCACCACCATGAAAAGGTCGTAGGTCGTGTTGGACTGGGCCGACGTTTGGATCTGTAACAGAAATTTATATGATACTACGAACTAATTTACCCAAAACAGGATAAATATAATATAAATAATCATACAACAGATGTGAAATTGTTAACTGAGCAGAAAACATCTGTTAAATTATTAACTTTTGAAATCACAGGAGCTGATGTTTGTTTTAACTGGTGTCTCGTCTCTACTCGCTGATAACCAGCAAGAAATGATGCAACGCTGCAGTAATGTTTGCTGTTGTTCCCACAATATATTTGTTCTTAATGGTACGACAACGTGCTGGAAAAACACGAGAAGAATGCGACCACAAAAATATTTGTATAATGTTTTTAAAAGCAAGATTACTCCCTCCTGGGAACATAAAAAAATACTGAACACGTTTAAAGAATTAGAGAAATAATGTTCTGACGTTAGAGACCACGAGATATTTTTCTCGGGAACGTTTATCCCGAACGTTCATTCAGCTGCAGACGATGTAAATACAGAAGTTACAGTCTCCCTGCAGAGCGAACAGTTGATCGCGTGTGTAATGAAACGGATGAAACGTGCCTGCGCAGCGACGGGCTGTCCGTCATCGTCGAAGACGGCCGCGCTCGGCAGCGTCACGGTGACGTTGACGACGGTGGTGATGTTCCAGGCCAGCGGGTTGTAAATGAGGACGTGTTGCTCGAGAGCCTCCTGAACATCTGGTGTGAGGATGGTTATGACTTTTATTATTACTTAAATATACACTACACTTCACATCACATCCGTGAACAAATATAATGTCATAATTTCCAACCTGTCCTGTGGTAGCGCCTCTGGAGGACGCCGGGAGTCTGGAGGAAGTGCGGCAGCAGGAGGAGCGCAGCGAGCAGCTCCTCCACTCCCATCATGGCCTGCGTCAGATGCTGCAGGTACATGTCCGCCACCTTGGGAGACTCGGTACCCGTGATGCCGTCATGATGCTGCACCTAGAAAAACAAACACAACAAATAGACTCATTTTTAATATAATGACAGACTCGTCTTTAAGAATATTTGTAGGTCTTTTCTTACCGATTGATTTAAAATTTAGACCATAAACGACACGTCCGTTGTTTATTTCATTCTTCTTTCAGGTGATGGAGTCAAATGTCTCGATTTGATTACCTCAGAAACAGCCCAGCGCAGAGATCGGAGTTTGTCCAGAGCCCAGTCTTTAGCCACGGGACCGTCCGGGAAGCTGATCCGGTACCGAGCGAAGAGCGTCTCTGCCGCGTGCAGCTTGGAACTGGCCCGTCGCGCCACTCCCTTCAGGACGTTTCTGGAGGCGTAAAACCCCGTCCACGCCTGGTAAGGTTCTAGATAAATGTCAAGGAAGATTTTAATAGCCAGAGTCTTCCTACTTGATTTCTCTGCGTTGAGATACTCGGTTCTTACCAGTCGAATACGGCAGAAAGTCTTGGCTCCCACGAACCTCCCAGACGAGGTCCGATCGGTAGACGGCTTGGAAGTATTCGCTCAGAGTGGCGTACTGGACCGTCACGCCGAACTCTTCGCTGTTCTGGTTGATGTACTTCATTAGAGGATCCATGTTGCTGAATTGCACGGACGAGTTGTAGAACTGTTTGTCGCAGCCCTGAAACACAAAGATCCAACAGACGTTTAAGCTGGAGACGATGTTTTTGTAGGTGAAAAGCTCGTTGCAGTTCTGCCGACCCACCCACGGCCAGAGGACGTGGTTGGTCCTGAACCACGCGGCCCGCTGCTTGATGTTCTCCACCATGGTCTTGGCGTAGGCTTGCACCGTCTCCTTGGTAACGGGCAGGCTCATGTTGGGGTAGACTCCGTCTTTCGGGGGGTCCGGGAACAAGGCGACTCCGTTCCAATAGAAACCAGAACTGAGGTGTAAAGAACGACATGTTTTAATAACATTTCTACAGATTCTTCTTTGTGGCTTTTTTTTTTCCTGTAAATATGGAATAATAATAATAATAATAATAATAATAATGAAATTGATGTAAATAACCAGTTGTAAGGAAGACTTCTCTGTTACCAGTCATCTCGGTATCATGCGTTACTTTCTGTAGCAGCACAAACAAGGACTAAGAATACAGGACACGTTGATTAATTACAGAAATAATATCCAGCAGTGAGGAGCGTGAGCTTCTACTTACCTGTTGGAGAACGGCAGGTGTGATGGAGTGCAGTAGCTGAACTGGTCCATCGTGTGAGTGAACATCTCTTGCTGGGCTTTCAAGGATCCAGAGCCGCGCCATACAAACTGTAGTTTCTGCCAAAAATAGGTCAACAACACGAGTCTTCTGATGATGCTGACGTTAACGTTTTGTCGTAGTAGTATTTTGTTTGTAGTCGTGTTTGAGCCGGCACCTTGTTATGCTGCATGGTGTCTTTGAGGTCGTAGTCGATGCGAGAGATGAGGTGCGCGTTGAACCCGGCGAGGGCGAACAGGACCGGCGTGGTGGCCGAGGCTCCGAACGGATCCACGTGCCAGGAGAACCGCGGACGCACCCCGAACGTCTCGTACAGGAAGCCGTGGCCCTCTGTAGGGAGGGGGGTGGGAGGAGAGGGGGGAGAAGAGGGTCTGGGTTACTACAGGAGTCGGGCCACCCACTGCTGCAGCTGAAGGATTCGAGGCGTCGTGTTACCCGTCATCTGCAAGATCTGGTCATCCAGGTCGGTCACCGCCTCGTCGTGCATCACTTGGCCTCCGATGATGAACTCAAGTCGACCCTCTTTCACGAGCTGTCGCACCTGCAAAAGATGTTGATTGTTTACTTTATATTTCAAGCAAGGATCATCTGAGGAGAACATCACCTATTGATCATGTGACCATCATCATTACTTGTTTCTTCTGGTTGTCTGAAGCGACGGCATCCCACCACAGTCGGAAAAACTCCTGCTCCACGGCGATGAACTTGCGGTCTTTGAGCTTCGACAGCTCCTCGGTCACACTGTTGTACACGTTGGCTGCATAGGCGTGCATGCTTTCCTGCAGGAAATAAATAACACTCATGTTCATATCCACAATTAAGAACACGCATATTTTATCCACATTAAACCACTTTTAAACTGCAGGATGTGCAATATAGATATATATATATATATGTATAACTATATATATATATTTATATATATCTGAAAGTGAGGTGTTACCTGGATGGTGTACACCCAGCCGACATCCATGTGACTGTGAGGGATTATAAATGTTTGAATCGGTTTGTTTTCGTGCGTCTTTCCGAACGAGCAGCAGAAACCAAACACAATAACGACCACACATCTCATGTCTGTCGGCTCCATAAACCAGGAGAAGGGTTAGAAAACCTAGAGCTTAAATCTCTCAATATATTCGCCTCAGACTTCCTTATTATTATTATTATTATTATTGGTGCTGACGTCGTATCCAAAGTACGGGTGCCCAGAGAGACCAAAACCAGCTTCTTCTTCTTTTTTTTTTTCCTCCTCTCTTTGGATTTACGCACGCGCGGTGTCCGGCCGACCTTTCACACCGGAAACAATCGTTTCAAAAAACATTGTGTAAGTTTGGAGGTGAGTGCGTTTCCTCCGATGCAGCCAAGAGAAACATGTCCAGAAACACGAGGATCGTGTTGGTGTTTGGAGGCTTCGTCACCGCCGTCGCCGCCGCGTTTTACCCCATTTTCTTCCACCCGCTGACGCACAAAGACCAATACAGTAAGTGGCATCAGCTTCCCTTCACTTCCTCTAATGTCACGGTGCATGTTGGAAAGTCTCCACATGTTGTTTTTACTCCACCACAACAACAACAAACTAAAGCTTCTGGCAGGTTTCTACTCATTTAAGTGACATTGAGCTGATTAACTTCGAGGTTTTCCATTTGAGTTTTCTGCTCCTGTTTTAGTGGACTGGAACAAAAACAAAGTACTGTCAGTAAAATGAACTTTCACTATTACATGATGATTTTGGATTCATATTATAGCTGCATTAATGTGTATTTTATTGTTTGTAGTATGTTTATGGTCTATAAGAACATCTTTTGTGTGTAGTGTCATCGTCCTGTAAGATTATATCTCTGTTTTCAGATTACAGTAGATTTTCTAAGCCCATCAAGGAACATTAAATCCTCAGTTTATTAGAAAAATTAAAATTAAAAACCACCAAACTCAGATAAATGATTCGACAGGACGGGTACAAAAACATCTTATTCTGAACAGCGACTATCGTCTAAAACTGTCAGATAAATGTAGTAAAGGTACAATATTTCCTCTGAAATGAAGTAGTAAATGAAGCACAAGTATTTAGAATTGTTTGCTGATTTTATGTCACTTTATTGGTTTATTTTCCATAAATTTAGCTTAACTGGGGGTCAGATATCAAAACATTTAAGGAAACCTTCCCAGAAAGAGTTTTTTTTTCTTCTATTATTTCTAAACCACTTAGCCAACTAAAACAAAGGCAGAGTGATGCCAGGAAAACTCATCAAGTTAAACAGTTGTGGTTTCTACATTTATACCTAAATTAGCCACATTATCCACTTGTTTTGAGTCCGAGCCCGTCCTGGCCAGGAAGATGGAAAGCGATAGTCAGACTGTGGATCAGCTACATCCAGTGTTACTGAGAGAGCAGACAAAAGTAGAGCCAGAAGAACTGATAATAACCAGCTGCAGTGTTCAAATTGTAGTATATTTAACTAACATGCTGCACTGGTTCTCTTCCTGCTAGAAAAAGTTCAAAAGATGAACCGGGCAGGAATCAACCAGGCCGATGTGCAGCCAGTAGGTAAGATATATTATAGTAATTATAGAAAACATCTGATATCCTCATCGTACCGACACGCTGACGTATTTCAGCTGCAGCACAAACCACAATACTGACTGTAAATGAAAACCTTGTTATTGGAAAATTAGAGCATTTAAATGTTCCCACTCAGCTGAAGGAAAAAACTCAGCACACCTGGATGTGTGACAAAAGCCAACTGCTTTCACTGGGTTGTTTTCTGTCTACGCTAAAGGTAAATTTATCAACTCAATGAAGGTTGTGTCGATTGAAATGTTGTAAATGTGTATACCAGCAGTGAGAAAGACATTTTACACATTTTAAAAAAACTTAATTTAAATCTTAAATGCATTCCTCTGAATTGTAAATAAATTATGACAAAAAGTGAAAGCAGTTTTTTCAGTGCTTTAATGGACATTAAACACCAATCATTGTGTTTTTTTTGCCTGCAGGTGTGAAGACGTGGTCGGATCCATTCAAGCCTACAGACAAATGATTGTCTGACCTCAGAGTCTGATGAACACTTGGAGTGATCGTGTTGATGAGTGCTTGGTGAGCGTGTGAGTGAATGATTTCAAGAATATGTTTATTTTGATTGTTGAGTGGCACCTTACTCTCTTAAATAAAGTGTAAAGATTTATAAACATCATCAAGGCTCCCTTAAAGACTTTTTTATGTTGCGTTTAGAAATGGGATGGATATAAGACAAAGTGATATATATTGTTTTAACCCCCCATCCTACCCAACAAAATCTACCTTATTTTAAGATGAGGTGACATGCAGATCATTCGTTGTCCACACGGGGGCGCACCATGCCCGTCCGTCGCTACAAAAAGTCACTGCACTGTGTCATGTTTCATTTGTGCATTTTAGATATTTTGGAAAATCCTCCTAAATCCTCTACTCTGGGCTGCATCCTGTAGGAAATTATAATAAAAAAAATAAAAAAACGCAGGGATTTGTTTACACATCTCACTCACCAGAATCTGTTTTGACATTTTATTTTGATTTAGTTTGACGTGCGAGTCGTAAAATGGGTTCAACAGATGAGGGACAATGTCCAGTAATGTGCGGTATCCTCTTCCAAAATGGAAACAGGAGAGACTAGAGTTATTCCAGGACACATCACTCCGTATTATCATTTCCCCGCCGCGGACACAAGCTTTAACTGTTGCTCGCCTGTATTAACCGGCATGTGACTCCGGCTGTGTTTTTTACCCGCGAGGCTGAAAGGACGCGGCGCAGCTCCACGACCGTCTTGTTCAGACTCCTCCACCGTGTGATCCAGACTCCCTTTACGAGTCCGCGGCTGCTGTAAAAAGCAGAGAATTCCAAAACTACCATTTTTTCCTTTTCTTTTCTTTTCTTTTTTTTTCCCCCTGTACTTTTGTGGTTTCCTGACATTGACCAGCATCCCCTTTCAGCGTTTGGTCCATCAAAGTCCTTTTGGAGGAAAGACAGATTAAGAAAGAACTAAAGCATGTGTTTATGGTCCTTCAGAGATGGTGCATTTTTAAAGTTGCCCCTTAAATCTTTCACAGTCCTCGACGCAGCCTGTACTTTCAGGCTTTCGGGACCGTTCGTGAGGCCCGCTGCCAGCAGAACCGACAGCACGGGCCAGCAACGGCCACTCTGCTTCACAACCCCCCAATCAACAAGCCCCATTGTTTATGAGAGGTTGTTATTGTTGGGCTGCATTCAGAAACAAGAGAAAACTCAAGAGCCCCGGCTGTGCAGAGGCGTCCAAAGTAAAGAGAGCAAGGGGTGAGGGGGTGGTTAAGGAAAAACGAAAAGCAGAAATTCCTCTCATTCCCCGCTGGTGTTTTCCAGATTCCTCAAGCGACAGCTCCTCGGCTGTGCGGGTGAAGTAAGCAACCGGAGGGGAAATTGAAGCGAATGGCGAGAGGAAGAGAACCGCATTCTTGAAGGGACGCGTCACCTACGCACAGAACAGAAGGACACTCGATCCGGGTTTACTCGGCCTGGCAGCGGCTAACAGGTTGTGCAGCATGCGCCCGCGGCGTCTTCAGTTTCTCCTTTCAATGAATCGGTGACGTTTCATTTCTAACGCAGTCAACAGGTCGACCTTTTTTCTTGAAATGACCCTCAAGCTTCTTCTTTTTTTTTTTTTTTTTTTTATGGCTCGGTGTCGGTCGAGTCCTCTTTATGTGGCCCTCGGCCCATTCAGAGGAATATGTAGATGGGCGACCGTCTCTATAAAACATTCAATAGGGTCGCTGCGCACGATAAACCAACATGAAGTGAACAATGTCGCCCTCCGGAGCACTTTTACTATCCGGCTATTAACCCGTCACACAAATCTCTCCTCGGTTTTGGAGTCGAGGTGGCACGTCGTCGGGCGTTTGTCGAGCGCGCGTCATTCAACAACGGCAGATAATTGGCCGAGGTCTCCCGACTAATTGCCATGGGAACGGGGGTCGAGGGACGGCAAAGAGCCTTCGGGAAGGCGTTGGATGGGATGTAAAATACGAGCTGAGCAAACGCCGTCAAGTGGGGAAAATAGAAAGAAGAACCTTTTCATGACACATTTGAAGAGCGTGGCATTTATTTGTGTTTTAGGAAGTGTTACCACGTAGGAGGAGTTCCCCTTCCTTTATGTTTCTAAGCTGGTTAGAGGGCACGCTTCCCCTTCAAAGAAACAATGAACGTCACCACATCCGTGAGTTGGCGGCAGATGTTTAATTTTTAGCTTCATCAACGCCGTCTCCGGATAAAACGGATCAAATAAATGTCCACAATTACAAAAGTTCACCCGTCAACGATGAATAAATGCGACAAATCAGACTCCAGCTGCAAACATCACAAAATAAGATATAGTTGCAGCCCAATTAAAGCAAAACAGACCGAAGAAAAAGCCATTTTAATGCAACTAACAATCACGAGTTCTCTTGAGTCTGAGTTTTCTGTCAGCCAATGAACAAAATACAAATAAACATATCTTTTGAGAAATTCTGTGCTTTCGAGTAGAATTAAATTTCCGTTATACTCGTGCAGCGTCCGTTGGTAAATAGCGTGTTTGGCAGGAGGATTTCCCGGCTTGTGGTTTTGCTGCAGGCTTCTTGACAACAGCGAAATAATTTCACGTTTATTTCACCGTTTGCTAACATTTAAGAGCATCGAGTTCATGAAACGAAGTAAAAACAACGAGGAAGGTTAACGGGTAAATATAAAGTCAAGTTAATGGTTACTAATTTCTACTCGGCAAACACAACTTTTTCCTTTTTAAGTCATAACAGGTTAATTTCATAAGCATTTTTTAAGTTGGAACAACTTTTTTTTAAAAAGTACATAAAAACAATTAAATTAGAAGTAAGTTTAACAAAATAAAGAACTTAAGATTAAATTCTACTGAAATTGTAACACTTTTCATTTAAGTCCTACTAACTGAATTTACTTGTGTTTGCTAACACTTCACAACTTTGAATGAGCCAACACCCCCCGCCTCCCCCCCGCCTCCCCCCGCCTCCCCCCAGCGAGGTCTGCAGCGAGCTTGTGTTGCATTTACTGGGTGCACGAGCGTGTGTGCGTGTGTCATTCAGGAAAGTTCGGCAAAGAGGAGCCCGGCATCCCCCGGAGACTAAACTGTGGTTGTGGAACTTACTGGAAGTCCAAACATCGTGTGTGTGCTTTTGTGTTATGTTCATTTATTCGCCCCGGAGCAGCACCACAAATAGATCATTATGGTTTGTTTTAGGTTGCATCTGCAGTGCCCGTTCGTGAAGGCATTGCAGTTCATTGCTGCGGCTTGTCAGTTCTTAGTTGGGAGGTGGAGGGGGGAGGGGGTGCACAGAGAGCCAATGGTGAAGGGCAGATGATGCACTGATGGTTTTGTTTTGCTTCCTCCCTCTTGTTTGCTGCTGTAGTTTTCGGCCGCTCGTCACAGCACGTGTGAAAACACGTTACGCCGTCTTTGCCTGTTGAAGTCTGTTATTAGCTGAACTCATTACAAACAGTCATCTGCTAATTAGGAGCTCCATTTGTAACAGTCATTTTCACATAATTCAAAGTAGTGATTAACACAATTCTTGCCAGTGACTCGTCCTGAGCGTGTTTTAGGTTGGCACGGTAACATGTTTTTAGAAAAAGACACGGCTCGAAGGATGGTGACGCTATTTGGGTGATCCTTCACTTTTGAATGGATTTCCTTGAAATTTTGTCACCATTCATGCTCCCCAGAGGATGAATCCTACTTATCTTTTCCTCCAATACCATCAATAACTCAACATTTTTACTGATCATTTAACATCCCATCTACTACCGAGCAGGTTAGCAGAAAACTTTAGAGACATTCATGCTCCCCAGAGGATAAATCTTTTCCTCTTAATGCCACCAATAACTCAACATTTTCACTTTTTCAGAATATCTAATCTACCGAGTTGATGAGCGCAAAAACTGTGTCCAGAAGTTCATGGTTCCCAGAGGATGAATCCGTATGACTTTCTTGATCCCCTGGCTTTTCGCCTCGTGTCACGTGAAGTAGACATTTATAGTTTTCAGTTACATCAATAACTTGTTGTATGGATGGTCATGAAGTTTGGTCCAGGCATTCACATTCCCCTGAGGATGAACTATAGTAACTTTGAAGATCCCTTACGCCATCTTGAATGCAAATTTCCCTTTATCCGATACCAGGGACAATCCCATCAGCCTCAGCTGTACTTTTTAGTGTTGATTAGCACGTGTTGTTATGGTAACCAGTTGAAGTTAGTTAGTTAGCGTTGTCATAACGACATGTCAACATCTAACGTTAAGATTTGTCTCACTGTAAAGCCTCACAGCTGCCAGCTTGGTGCACACTCTTCTTTTTTCGGGCAATTAATTCGTACGTCAGGTTTTTTATTTTTGAACTTTTTTCATGTTTAATCACCACTTTTTCAAGGCTTTGTTTGCTTTGTTGTTGTTGTTTTTTATATACAACTATATTCGGGTAGATAATCCTAAAAAAGAAGGTGCAGAAATCCTCGAGACGTGTTGAAGTTACCGGGACACTTGTCTCAACAGCGCTGACGGCTGAACTCAGTGGGGTCGTCTTTTCTCAGGCGGCCGCTGAATGTTTTTGTTAAGCATCACCTCTGAATGAGGTAAGTAGGAAATTCTCAAATGTGGCTCAAGGAGCGCCAAAAGTCTGTCGCGAGGCTTCTGTCCACTTACGGATCCACACAGGAAATGTTTAAGCAATTAGTTGGAGTTTAATGTTGGAAAAAAAAAAAAGTTAACATTTCCTCAGTTTTTATATCTACTTTATTTAACAGAGAGGAAAATCGTTGTTATGGACAGACCTCATCGTGCGGGCCATCTTTTCCTCCTGTGACGCGTCATCCCGTGTTCCACTGACGATTCTGTGGAAGCGAAATGTTCGAAAACCACAATTACATTTAAGCTCAGAAGCGTCTGATTAGCAGACGACCGCACGCACGCACGGGTTGAAATATTACTGTCACCCGTCCTAAACACACACCATTACGGCATCGCAGCCTGAGCGTGTGAGGCTCGGCCGTCAATCACGCTATATAGCAGGTTTCCGTTTTTACAGTCCCATTATAATCTTTAAAATTTCTCCTGCACTAAAACAGCAGGGCGGCTGTTGATTCAGGCACGGTTACTGACGAGGAGGGCCAGAGCTGTAAGCAATCATGCTGCTCCTCCAAACCCCTCAGAAAAGCCAAGAAAGGAGAGGAGAGGAAGGAGAAGGGAGAGTGATTTATCAGGCACCTTAATACTTGACACATTCATTTGCGAAAATAAAGACTGCAGCCTATCAAAGCCATCGTTTATATTAAAAAAAAAAACAACGGAAAGCTCTTTTAAACCGCTTTCTTATACTCAGCGGGCCAGTTTTCATTCATATTTCCTGGCACTTCACTCCCCCCCCTAAGTCTGAGGGACTCAATCAAAATAAACAGCTTAAATCCCGAGACGGCGTTTAAAAATTCGATTCTGAACAATACAGAAGGTTTGCAGTTTCACAGAGCTGTTTAACAACATGTAATGCAATAAAGACGAATAAAAACGTGTAATATTATGATCTAATGTGGCATACCGAGTCTTGTTTTGGTTGGACTCGACGCGCAGCGAAGACCGAGTGACTCACGGCGTTAGAAAATCCTCACAATATGCTGCTATTTTAGTTCGGCTGCACGAACCGTGTCTTGTTATTAGCGGTTTACGCGCAGATCAAATGAATTCAATAAGTGGAGCCTCTCCGTACGACGACGTACAGCTGCTGCTGCGTGGAATCAAATAGTTTCAGTGGAGAATCGGCATCCAGAGCGGTGCGCGGTGAGTCATAGTTTGGAGTCACTTTCAGTGTAAATGGCGTGTGGGTGAGCAGACAGGATCTGCCGCTGTGTTCCCCGTGGGTTTTCATTAGGGCCTCGCGGATGACAACAGAATATATGACTTGGCTCCGTCCGGGAATTCTGGGAAAGTCATGGAATTTTGGACGCCCTGACGGAACACAGGCTGTCTGCTCTTGGCCTCGCTCCCCACTGAGAGGAGGAGGAGGAGGAGGAGGAGGAGGAGGAGGAAGAGGAGGAGGAGTAGTCCCTCTGCAGTGTGTGTTCGTATTTGTGTCCGTGTGTGTGTGTGTGTGTGTGTGTGTGTGTGTGTGTGTGTGTGTGTGTGTGTGTGTGTGTGCGCGCGCGCGCGCGTGGGACTTAAGGACATCCTCGGGGAGCTGACCCAGAACAATGACAGGTTTACAGCGCAGCACCGGGCCGGCCGGCCGGCCGGCTCACATGTGGCTAATATCAAACAAAGACCAGGATCTCTGAGCGCTGCAGCAGATCTGACGCAACCCGATCGTCCTGATGATTAGTGAGGCTGGTAATCTGTAGCTCTGCCCCGGCCCGGGAATCTGGTTCTATCTGCTCGATGCATTTCCCTTCCTCGTGTAGTCCAAAAAAAAAAAAAAAAAAAAAAAAAATCCATACGCTTCTTCCAGAAGAAAATCTGCACTCAGTCTCTTGTATTTTGGAAACGAATGTGTTTTTTGATTTTTGTCCAATAAGCAACATGCAAACTTCTGTTTCTGCAATACTTAACTGCAGATCTGAGACTCCACTGGAGAAGTCAAGACGTATATGACTCCACTCTGACTCGACTCCCGAAAGACTCGTCTTAGTTTGAGACTTGGAAGCAAACGTGACTGTGAGAGAAGTCGGTTTAAGATTCAGCATTCAGAGACCTGAGAGATTGAACGCTGACTCGGACGTTTTCTTTTAGTCCAACAGACAGACTTTCTGTTGTCTTGAAAGGTGTGTCCCTTGATTCGTCTGTAAGAACCTAAAACTGGACTTTTACAAGACTTGATTTCGAGGAAACCTTTTTTGGATTCACTTGAACTCGTCCCCCAAAAAATATCTGACTAGCTGGACTAGAGTTGGAGAAACCAACGGTTTGAGGCCTTCACTTGGACTCCTCTCAGGTGACGCTAGACTTGACTTGAACTTGTCCTCAAGGACTTGAGACTTAAGTTGAGACTCGTTCTTACGAGTCTCGAGAGTAGACTCGTCTCCGATAGCTTCAGGATAGACTTGAACTCATCCCAACTCATTGGACTCACTCGAGGACCAACGACAGCTTTAGGTTGTTACAACACTTGAGACTCGTCCTTAATTACTTTTGACTCTACATTGACTTTATTTAGTGGTGATTTTATACACAACCTGTTTAAAATGACCCGAGACTTGTCTTTGACTTGTCTCAGATTACTTTTGACGTGGACTTGAGGCTTTAAAACTTTAATACTTGACTGAAACTTGTCTTAAAGAACGTTCTATGTAAAGATTTGAGATGTGACTTGGACATTTTTCAAATTAGACTTGTCTTTAATGACTTGAAACTCCTTTCTCCCAAACTTGAGACTTCACTCTTGACTTGACTTTAACTCGTCTAGAATGACTTGGTGGGTTTTTTTTTTTTTTTACCCTTGAAAGTCTTGTTTTCATCATATTCAAGCTGCAGAGGACAGCTTCATAAATTTTAATTTAAGATTGTGGAAATCCTATTACTCTATCCTTTCGAATTGCTTTAAAGCCTTGGAAAGGATTCTCTTTCCACAACGGCAGAGGAACTTCATTATTTCCTTCATTTGTTCGCCTCTACTGGCAGTGGAGGGTCAAAAATAAACCATGGTCATGTCATGTGCATAACCCTAAACCTAACCGCAGGATTAAATAGCACCCATATGCCCTGATGTCAGTAGGAAATTTGCACAAAAAAACCCGATTGAATTGCATGCGTAGACCTCATCCTGGTATTCTGTCCAAAGGGTATGCTTCTGCTATTTAATGCCATCCGCAGAAGAAAGCCACCCGACATGAAAGCAGAATCATATCCCACCTGAGCTACAACTGATCTCTCCCTTTGGGCTATGAGCTTACTTTGTGGTCTCCCTTTTCCTTGCTCCCTGCTCCCCTCGTCCATCCCTCCCTCCCGCTGTACAGTCAGAGAGAGAGAAACAAACCACATGTTTCGGGGGAGGAATCCTGAACGGGCAGCGTCCCAGACCAGAGTACCTCCAGCTCTCCTGCCCCCCCCGGCATCACTTAGCTCTACCCTGTCATTAAGGACAAGGTTGGATGGTTTGTGTTGGAACGCAGCCCTTTATTAGAGGAGGATGGGTGCAGAGGAGGGAAGGAGGGAGGGAGGGGGGGCAGAGGAGTGATGTCATCCCGGGTCGGTGCTGGAAGTGGGTCGAGACCTACGGCGGCGGGATCGGTGTTTCCTTTGGCGTTCAACGCAGGAAAAGACGCTGCACGTGTCTGTGGGGATTGTGATTTTGTTTCGTACTGTGGGTGCATCAAACTTACAGTGTGTGTGTGGGGAGGGGAGGGGGGAGGGAGGAGGGATGAGGGGGGGGGTCGCCGTAGTCGGTGTGCGGTCGGAAAAGTATAGGCTGTTTTATGTTGCGCTCGCTCTTTGTTTCAGTGTTTCTTTAGTGAGTGGATGGTTGAATGAATCATTTGGAGCGAGGCTGAGGTATCTGAAAGAGTGGTTTGGCTGTTTGGGGGGAGGAGAGGGGTGGAGGGGGGGCAGGGGGGAAGGAAAACCAACTTGTACTTGTGGCTTCTGGATTCCTAACTGCTGCACAGTGATGTCTGTCCACCTACCGAATGTACAGTGGAACGGTTCAGATGCACAAGGACTGAAACTCGTTATCCAAAAGCAATTCAGTGCAAAGAAGAGCGGTTCACTAACATTTATTTACTTCATCTCACAGGATGCTTCCAGTTTTTCGCCTTTTTTTTTTCCAGTTTTTCGCCTTTTTTTTTTCTCTGAGTGATAATAATTACACCGTTACTCACCAAGATACTTCCTGAAATCCTAGAAACGCTCTGAGAAACTCGACCTGTCGGACCGACGTCATGCCAAGATATTTAAGTTCGTGCAGATAACTTCCAACTAAATTTAGGTTGTTTTTTTTTACACCAGAAAGTTTCACCGCAATTTTCGTCCACGGGTCTGGAGGCTTAGTTTGGCAAAGTTTTGTAGCCGGCAAGAAAAATGGCGTAACGTCAGTTACTTACTTTGGAACTTGTCGGTTGCAGTCGTGGATCTAGAACAACATAAAACGGATTATCGGGTTGCCACCTGGCCGTGCTGCCAAGGTCTCCCCCTAGAGTCCAGTCGAGGTATTGCAATGGAAAACAAAACACCTTTTTCCCCCACAGACAGGACGGCACGGTTTTATTCTTTATGTTGTATTTTGAATTTTTCTAACAAAAGAGAGTCTGAAGCTTGATATGAGTTTTTTTGGCTCTCGTGCGCCATGTGACCGATTTCTGTCAACGGAGCTTTCTGTTTTCTCTGAATCTGTTTATTTCCTCCCCACCGGCATGTTCTCTGATTATACGCCGTTCAGCTCAATGCAACATGCAGCAGGCTTCGCTGCCAGTGTATAATTGTCAGTTAGAGAGCTCACCATACGTTTTTTATTTTCCTGAGGAGGCTGTTTTTAACCGTCCGCTCCTTCTCACAACAGACTCACTTTGTGAGTGAATCCACCGACTCAGCAGCGAGTCCGTTCGAACCAACTCATTTCACAAGTTTGATTTTTAACCATTTTCAATGAGAACATCTGAACTGTGTCGGGTCACGAGATGATGAGCCGGACAGGAATTAAGGAAGAAATACTCAATCGATGCCTATTTTTTTTGCAAACATTGCTCTGTTTCAGTGAATACTAATAATTTAATGGCAATATGATGCTTTCAGTTGCTAAAACAAGTATTTTTTAAATTTATTTTTGACATTTACTTCACTATTAACTATTAACTTCCTGGAATTTTACTAAAAAAACAAAAAAAATGCGTATTTCTCCGCCGTAGTTCACGCGTATGATGAACCAACATGTTGATGCAACCTTTTGACTCTCAGCCATCAATTTTTTTTTTTTATTATTATTATTTTTTAGCGCGAGCCATCAGATGAACCACGAATGAGCCGCAGACGATGTAACGCGACGGCCGAGCCGGTCGATCGGTGAACGGATGAAACACGCCTTCGCTGCAGTCTCAGTGTCACATTCAATCAAGAACTTCTCTTTTATACTTTCTTTTTCTAAATGTTTACATACGCACACTTTTCAAATGAACTCATTCACGTCGAATGTAAACTGAGGAAGTGTTATTCCACATATTTATTGCAACTTTTTTTTTTATTGTTATGGTTGCCTCCGATAATATTTAGATGGAAAGGGACTGATAGCAGCAGAGTTCCAATAACAGAGATTAAGTGCTCGCGGGGTGAAATTGTGCAGCAGTTTTTTTTTGGAGGAGAGACGTCTGCCTAAGTAAACGCAGCCCAACGCCGAGGAACGCTGGCGGTGAAACCGGAGCGCCGAGGTTTGGGAGAACTGCCCAAAGAAAGGCTCTATCTATCTCCCGTGATATGTAGTGTGATTTGAGGTGTGTGTGTGTGTGTGTGTGTGTGTGTGTGTGTGTGTGTGTGTGTGTGTGTGTGTGTGTGTGTGTGTGTGTGTGTGTGTGTAACAGGGGAAGTGGATGGAGGGCTTACAGAACAGCTAAGTCAGGAAAACAAGTCTCAGGAAACCTTACACCTCGCTCTGGCACCGGCACAAACCTTCTTTCTTTCTCTATCTCTGTCTCTCACGCTTTTTCTTTTCTGTCTCGCTGTCGCCCGCCCCGTCCCTCTCTCATCTCTCTCTCTCTCTCTCTCTCTCTCTCTCTCTCGCTCGCCGTCTCTCTGCCATTTTCTGTAACTGCAGGAAAGAGGAGTCAAACTTATTGGTATCTTTTTCCTCTCATCTGGTTTCAGCGTATGTCATCCTGTGAATCACATCAGCTACCGCTCGTTATCTCGCCGTCCCTCGTCCCCTCACGCCGTCCCTCATCCCCTCACCGTCCCTCGTCCTTTCACGCCGTCCCTCGTCCCCTCACGCCGTCCCCGGCAGGCCCTCCTCTATCTTATCCCTGAAGCACTTGTCTGTGTCCGTCACCCCATTTCCTCTTTCCACTGCTCCTCCGTCTCCCTTCTCCACTATTTCTTGTCCCCTCTTTCCACATCTCTGAGCCTCCACCGCCCGGCCGTCCCTCTTCCCTTCTTTCCATTTGTTTTGCTGCCGTGTGTTTTTCTCTCCCGACACCTCATTCTCCCTGTCTTTTTTTTTTTTTTTTTCCTCTTTCTGTTTTCCTCCATCTATCACTATCGGCCTCTCGTTTCCGTGTCTCCCTCCGTCTCCGCCTTATCAGCTTGTCCTCTCTCTGCCCTGAACACTTCTCCCCCCTCAGTTTCCCTCTTTATCCTTCCAGCTCGCTCTCTGTGTCGTCCTCTGTGAGTCTGTGGGGGCAGCGAGTGGTCAGGCCTGCAGGCATCAACAGCACAGGGCCACCGCCTCGGGTGTGTGTGTGTGTGTGTGTGTGTGTGTGTGTGTGTGTGTGTGTGTGTGTGTGTGTGTGTGTGTGTGTGTGTGTGTGTGTGTGTGTGTGTGGTGCTGATTGGCACCATGCCCAGACCCACCTCCTGTGGTGAAACTCACTCCTTTTCTTCTTAGCAGTCTGGACTAATGCCCAGACCGACCCTCTCACACACACACACACACACACACACACACACACACACACACACACACACACACACACACACACACACACACACACACACACACACACACACACAGTTAATACACGGTTAATACACGTTGACAAACACATACATTTCTAAACTGAAGCAGTTCTGGGTTCAGAAATAAGAAATCCCTTCTCATTAAATAACTCATTTAATTTGATAACAAGTGACTCAAATTAACCGCCTCAATGTTTTATACCTCCAACCAACCAACTTACAGTTTACGGACTCATATATTATATATATATATAGCCCAACAGCACAGAATATCATTTATATCATATTTATTCAGTCGTTCTAGATTCATGTAATCGTCTCAATATCTGACATAAATGTGAAATACAGTCTCCACAGTTATGGCGGTTGAATATATCATGATCAGTTCAGTTCATCCTCGAGTCCGAGAGAACGTTTGGGCCAAAATTTCCTATCAAAAAGTTTCTCTTTTGCCGTTTTGGAGATGTCACATTCACAAGACCTCTGACCTCTGACCTCTGACCTTCGACCACCGAAATTCGAATCGTTTCATTCTCGGGACCAAGTGAACGTTTGTTCCCGGGTTTATAGAAACTCCCTCAGGACGTTCTTGATAAACAGACAGGAAAACATAGATAATAGATATATAGATAAGGTTTCTAACATTCTTATAAAAAAAAAAAAAAGAGAAGAAACGTTTTTCTTTTAAACTTCCTGCTAACTTGAAATATTATAACGTGACAGGACGTGATGCGAATGTTCCCCTAATTTAATTGTTTTTAAACCGCTTTAAAAATGTCAATTTTTTTTTTTTTTTTAACTAACAGTTCGAGCAGCGTCTTCAAGCTGGATTCCTACGAGGAGCACGTTGTGTTTTTTATCAGTCCTCTGGCACATCTTGGACAGCCCTGTCACTCTTTCCGTGTCGCGGTCGACCGCCATGCGGCTGCTCCCATATCGGCTCCTCAAGGCCTCTCAGCCAAACTCTGAAATGTGAAAAGCGGTGCTATTTATTCTTACGCATAAAACTGTTAATGTCACTTTCTGTCTTCTTTTTCCTGACGTCCCCACTGCTTCGATAATGCTCTTTTCTTTTCACTGTGACGTGATTTTATTCTCCTTTGTAGTTCACAGATCGATGGATGGATTCAGAGCGACCGCAGCGTCTCCCAGATCCTTTCCCCAGATGTAATGCAAATGAAGGCCAGCGTTCGGGCCGCTCGCTGCTCGTTCCTCTGACACTCGGATGCCAGGTCGCTCTGTGGTTTCGGCCAATGAGCTCACCCCCTCCTTGAAAATAACAACAGTGACATCATCGTTCTGGCCCCCGTCGCTGCTCCCACCCAGTGAGGAGTCGGAGGTAACCCGCAGCGAAGGAGGAGGACGAGTCCAAAAAGGAAACGGAAAAGAAAAAGAGAAAGATGGGAAAATGGGTTTTATTTAAAGGTAATAAGGTTGGTTTATTGGCAGAAGAACGGGGAGCGGAGGGAGAGGCCGGATTGAAGGCAGACGACGGAGGCACAAAAATAGATACTCATTTAGCTGTTGGCCTGAAACGATGTTTTGGCTCGCTCGCCGTCTATCAGCGTTTCGTCGGAGCGTTTTTTTCTTTCTCTATCAGCGAGGCTTCTTCTTTCCTCCGATTTGTTGTTGTTGTTTTCTTTCTTTCTCTCGAGGTCATCAGCTAGCGTAGCAGCTGCTGTTCGTGACGGTGTCTGACGTTGATCTCCTGACCTTTCAACATTGACCTGTGCTGGACCCCACCCCTCCCCCCTCCCTCCCCCACTCCTCCTCACAGAGACCTCATTCAGGCCACATGGACATAGCACACATGTGCACAAGTACAGATGTTCAACAAGCCTCTCTTTTCTCTCGCCTTGGCACCCATGCTGCACATAGAACAATTAAAATAGCTCGTATAGACAAACTTATTGAAGTACAAATTAAAGATGAGGATAAAATGATGAGAGGGTAAAAAAAAGAGGTCATTGTGGCCAAAAGAAATCAGGGGATCTAAGATTCCTGTAATAAACTACTTTTGCATCTGAACTCTGCTAGTTAGCCAGCCGTCTGATTGGTGAGCCATTTCAGGCTTTTTATTTTGGCTCATCTTTGCCTTTAATACCAGATTACCACACAGAAAGACCTCAAAACTGGCTTGTCGATTGGACGTTGGCAAGAAAAAAAAGAGGCTTCGGTGTATAGAATTGACTCATCTGCATAAAAATGTTATCTTCGAAGGTTGTACAGAAGAACAGATATTTTCAACCTATTGAAAAGAACTTACAGGCCCCTAGAACCGACCCCTGAGGAACGCCTTCACAGATTATTAAAGAAATGAAACAATATCCTTTCGACCATCCTCAAAAAAAGAACAGCAGCCTCAATTGTTTTATCCGGCGTGTAAGCTCACATGATAAAAGCCCTCCAGAAGATGGAGTAATTATGACAATCAAAGGAGGGAATTTGGTTGAGTCCATCTCGGGAGGAGGTCTGGGTGGATGGATGGATGGTCAACAACACTCCTGTTTATTCCCTGTTTCAAACAGAAAATGCGTTTTTTTTTTTTCATTATTATGATCATTTGGTAACTTGAACTGAGGTTATTAATGTAACCAGCTCTTTTGTTTTGCAGCTAAATTTGAACAAATTACCTATTTTGTCTTTTTAGTTCAGAGGACTTTTCGACCGATGCAGCTCGAGATCGATCAGTGACGTCGTTTTCAAACCAGAAAACGACATCATCATCATCGAGAGGAATTTTGATCAACTATTATTGTAGTGTTTCTTCACAATTTGATTATTTAACATTATGACCTTAACCTGTCAACCTATCAGGTGACGGACAGAAACTCGAACCACGTCACGTCTTCAGGGAAACTTGCGTACATTTTGTTGTCGAGGGAACAATATTTCTTTTTTTCCAACATGTCCGCAGTCACAACCTTCATTCATTAACCTTGAGAGGGTTAATGTCACCCTCTCCTCGCCGTGATGTCATGTTCGCTGATCCGGGCTTCGCGGGGAGAGGGGTGGGGGGCTCATGAGGGATCTGTGTGTGTGTGTGTGTGTGTGTGTGTGTGTGTGTGTGTGTGTGTGTGTGTGTGTGTGTGTGTGTGTGTGTGTGTAGAGGAGGAGGAGGGGGATCCTATTTGTTTGTTTTGCCCTCCAGACATGTCCGAGAGCAGATTAAAGGATTTAGCTTGGGGGGGTCTGCACAGGAGGGGCTTTAAACTCCTCACCCATCTACATGCATGGCTGATGAGCACACGCACGCACACACACACACACACACACACACACACACACACACACACACACACACACACACACACACACACACACACATGCACACGGAGGAGGTCAAAGAAATCAAGAAGTTTCTTCCTTTTGTTTCAGATAAAAGCAGCAGAAGAGGTTCAGTTCGACAGAAATGGTCGCCGGAGGGCAAAGTAGACAGGAAGTGATGCGTCGGCGAAGTGATGCCTCTCTGCAGCCGTCTGATCTCCTCGTAGTTTTAACGTTAATCCCGACATTAAGCACCAGCAGAATTAGGGACCTGCAAATTTTGTTGTTTTACCAGCTCTCGCACGCAACGGCTCTGCTGGAGAACAAGAACTTCTCTTATAGCGAGAAAAAAAAAAACCCAGATAAATCTTTTCATCGCTGCAGAAATCACATCAGCTTCAATCAAAAACTACAGTTGAAGTGGAAACTAACTTTTAGTTGTGAAGCACAATATTTTCATTTCAAGGTCATTTCTACTCAACTACTTTTCAAAGGAAAATCTTGTTATGTTTTCTCCATTATTTATCTCGGCTGTAATTATCTAAACTCAAACATACCGAACGACGAGTACGAATTGTTATAGATTTATTATATTATTTAAAGTAGCATCAGTTATGATCATCCTCATGTTATGATGGTAAAAGACTCTTCGCATGATGATGAGTACTTTTACTCTGAAAACACATTTAGTCTTTAATGTGTCATCATTTTGAATGCGGTTATTCTTTTTTTACTTTGTGCTTTTGTTAGTTTTACTGAAGTTCAAGATTCAAAACCTTTTGTCCAACACTGAAACTAGATTGTATCATATTTCCAAAACATTTTAGCACGCAAAAATATCACAAAATAGTGAAACAGTTTCTGAAAACTCAACTGATATCTTCAGTTTCGTTTGATACGATGTTAAATTCACAATAATATAAAACAGAAAAGCAGCAGCTCTTCTCATTTTAGAAGCTACAACTAATGAATTTTAATGTGCGGTTTTTTTTCTTGATAAATGAGCGACTGAAGTTGTCGTTGATAATTTTCTCTTTGACTCGTGGACCTCCACGTTAAAAAACGACGGCGTGTTTCTGGCGAAGCTTTGTTCCGTCTTCGCTGTTTGAAAATGCAAAACGCAGCAGCAGCCTGCCACGCGCACACGTCAGTGTGTATGTCATTTTCAGAAGTGTTAAGAGGAAGGAGGTGGAGTTGGGAAGGAGTGGTGGTGGTGAGGAGGGGGGTAGGGGATGGGGTGGGGGGTCACAAACTGCAAACAAACGAATGAACGCCAAGCTCAAATTCAACCGCAGGTCGCCGAGGCTGAGCCCGGGGACAACCGTGGTGTGGCTCTTTTGTAATGTATATCAGGTTCACCGAGGGCCTTTTCATCTGACAGGCCATTGTTGAGGAAAGCTAGCCGGCGTTCCCCCCCCCCCCTATTAGCCCCGCCCACTCGACACGGGAGCAGGTCGGCCAGCAATTGTTTTATGGAAATGCACGCGGGCGCTGGCCGGGTGTCTGTCAGGCGTAGGACGGGAAAGGGGGGGGGGGGGGGGGGGGTGCTTCTGCGTCTGTGTACGAGTGTGTGTAGGTGGGTGGGTTGTGGTTGCAGAGGGGGGTGGGGGGCGGAGGGGGTGGATGTGACGCCGACCCCAGCGAACGCCCCTGACCCTGAGCAGATGGCGAGGCAGGGTCTCTCCGCTGAGCCAGAATTAATAGCGTGTGCCATGTCGCATTGTCTGAGACGGGCCTGACTAACCCCCCCCCTCCACACACACACACATACACACCTCCTCACTCCCCCCCCCCACACACACACACACACACACACACACACACACATACACCTCCTCCTCCCCCCCCACACACACACACACATACCCTCCTCACCCCCCACCTCCCTGTCTTCTATCTCTTCATGCCCCCCCTTTCTCTACTTCTTCAGGGTCCCTCTAATGCATCACATCACTTGTCTCTTCCTCCCCCCCCCTCCTATATCCACAATCTCCTCCAGCTTCCCCACAGAGTGCGTCCTCTTCCAGGCACTCCTTCCCCTCATTCATTCATTCACTCATTCATTTATTCACGTGCGCCTCATTCATCTCTCCCTCTTTAACAGACACTCATTCACAGGTTCGGCCGCTCGCCGCGGCTTTATCGGAGGACAATTAAGGCACCTGCGTTTCTAAAGCTCCCCCGCTGAATGCCTGCCACCCCGTTTCCTCACCCGTCTGTTCACACTGCCGTCACCGTGTTCAGTGTCGCTGCCGGCTGCAGCCCGGCGACTCGGCTGTCGTTCAGTCGACGGTTTTGATCCTCCGTTTAATACCGAGAGCTTTTCCGAAGACGTTTCCCCGAAGAGAACACGCAGCGTTGATTCGGGGAAACTTTTGGTGATTTCTGACCGTCACGTGATCCGGTTTTTGGAGGAATCTTGACTTACTGGTGCGGAACATCTCCTCAAAATCAATGAAAAGCCAGTTTGGCGGAAATGATGGAAAGCTGCAGGTGCTGGCTCGAGCGGCCTGTACGTGTCCAACGGGGGGATTTGCAAACTCAAAATAAAAATGAGCATAAATCACCACTTTTTGGCACATAAATATAAACAATCCGATCCACTATCTTCATTTTCCAGTCAGGTTCAGGAGGGTTTAAAAAACAAAAGAAATCACATAAATATCTGTTAATGTGAAGAAGGAGAAAACGGAAAGCTTAAGCATAACAAGTAAACGATTATAAATAAAAGTCTTTCATTTGTAATGCACCAATGTTAGTGTCCCGTTTTTGAAAAGTACACGCATGCTTTTTGACCGGGTTGAAGAAGGAGGTCATGTGATGAAGCATAAAGAGTCCAAGTTTATAGACGCGTTGGAGGCTGGTTGGACGGATCAAACACATGACGATGACAAATTCTGCTTAGTCACAAAACTTTCTTTTCCATCTGCAGCTCTCTCTGTTTCTCTTTGATACAGATTTTTATGTGATTTTTTTTTTTTTTTTTTTTTAAAGTTGAACTGAAGTTAAGTTTGAGATAGTTGACCTTTGGGGTTTTATTTTGTTCGTGTTAACGTGCTAAAATGTGCTATTAGAGGGAGTGTCATTAGTTTTCAAGGATTTGGGCAGATCATTTGTCCGCCTGCATCATCATCATCATCATCATCATCATCATCATCATCATCAGTGAAACCCTGCTGCATGCGGATGTCCACTATCTGGTCTGTGGGCGGGGAACCATCACAAGTATTTGGCCGCCCTCTCTTCTTTCACTTCTCTCCCGGAGCAGCAGGGTGGCTGCCAAGAACGGGGCCGAGGGTCATGGGTATGTTGGCCCCCCTCCATCCCCCACAACCCCCCCCCCCCCCCTCACACACACACACACATACACATACACATACACACACCACCACCTAATCCTAATCACCAGTCCTCTTCCTGCCTCCCTTCTCTCTATCGGCCCCCAGACAGATAGGGAGATGAAGCGAGGGGGGGTGCAGAGGGTCACGGCCTTTAGCGGTGCAGCCACTTGGCCGGAGTGTGTTTGTGTGTTTGCATGCTCCATGTGTGGGCGTGTGGGCGTGTGTGTGTGTGTGTGTGTGTGTGTGTGTGTGTGTGTGTGTGTGTGTGTGTGTGTGTGTGTGTGTGTGTGTGTGTGTGTGTGTGTGTGTGCGTGCGTGCGTGCGCGGTATCACCTCGACCCTCTTTTTGTGTGTCGGAGAGAATTTTGCAAAAATTTTGCGGACAAAGCGGGCGGTGCAAAATGTTTTTTGGTGTGTGTGTGTGTGTGTGTGTGTGTGTGTGTGTGTGTGTGTGTGTGTGTGTGTGTGTGTGTGTGTGTGTGTGTGTGTGTGTGTGTGTGTGTGTGTGTGTGTGTGTGTGTGTGGGCGTTAGAGAAGCAAAGGTCAAGGTTTGAGAGGTTGGCCGAGGCTCGTTCCCTCTAAAAAAAAACTAAAAAAAACTCCACCGGCCAAATATGCAGCGGTGAGCAAAGTGAAGCGGTCCGTGGAAACACTATCTCCTAAACCAAAAAAAAGAAGTCACAAATATACAATACATCATGTTTTACAAGTTCACAAGGGGCACGAAAACTTAGCAAACATGCACAAACATTAGCTTAATAAGCGCCGGAGCCATTTTCTACTTTTCATTTGACCAAAACAATCGTTGGAGATGTCCTCCAGAAATATGTAAAAAAAAAAATTAAAAAGCATTTTTCTTTGAGGTTTGAGTTGAGCTGAGCAAAGTAATTTGTGCCCACTAATAACTGTCCATCAGTCATTTTGTCATGATGTAACCCGGCCTGTCACTCGCTCATGTTAAAACAACACGAACATATTCTGTATTGTAACGTTAGCCTTCACCGCGCTTTGGCTTTTTAAGAAGTCGACACTGAGGAGGGCGGCGGGCCAACCCAAACCAGTTACGCTCTTAGTTTACTGAACGTGAACATCCCGGGAGGGTTCTCGCAAAGTGGACGGGGCTTTACTTTTGTTGGACGGGTTCATTGTTATGACATTTTTTACCCTGTTCCTGATTAGTCTCTAAAGGGTTCGAGTCTTTGAGACTTTTTTTTTCTTCTTCTTCTTCTTCTGGTACAAAACGTCTCTGAAAAACAGACCGACCACGATACCGAATCTTCAGGCTTCAGGAAGATGATGTTTCAACCGCATTTTATCAACAAAAACAAAATAACTGGTGTCGAGGTTTTGAGGATTCCTGACGCATCTATACTCTTCACAGCTTCCATAAATCACGCTTTGGGAGTCGTGCTACGTGTGAAAGTGACCGGACGCGTCGCCGAAGAAAAAGCTGATCGGACAGAAAAGTACAAATATGAATCAACTCGGATTTCCTCTTCGCACGTTTTCTGATGAACTGAATCTGCAGCAGCTCACAAAACAATGAATTCTGATTATTTGAGATTTCCGTCTTGGCTGATTCACCAGAGGAGGGTTCGATGAGTGGAGACGTGTTGCAACACCTTGTCAGACAAAAGTACAGTCGTTCTCTTCACTTACAGAAACGTGGGTTCATGCTCGGTCTGCTGAGCGATCGGAGAAGGATCCCACGTTTCTGCGTTTCCTCACTAACGTTCCCCGAGCGAACTTTAAGGAAGCCAATGTTTGGCTCTTCTCACAGGTTCCCACTGCTCCTCATTCCTAATAGAGCAATTGAACTATCAGACCTATTTTTTTTTTTTTTAAAGAAATTGTTTTCTTACTGGCTTCCTTTCCAAGAGTGAAATAAAAAGATTAACGTCTGTGCCTCAAGTGTTAAAGCTAGAAATGAGACGAGGTTATCTGAACGCAGCACGACGACCAAACAGCCGTGGAAACAGACGCCTTTCTCCAAAGAATATACATCATTTAATCCACATAGACAAAACAATCATTTACTGACTGCAACGCGAGCCTTAATACTAAACTAGCAGTAATCCTGACCCCAACTTTACAAGGAATAGTTCTATATTTCTGTAAACACGCTAGTTATCGTTTTTATTTTTTTACGACAATTGGAATGAAAAGATTAACACTCGTTTATGTCCGTTGGATAAAAGTAAACAAGCAGCCAGTTAGCTTAGCTTAGCACAAAGACTATATGTGGATAATATGGATTGAACAAACAAGAAAAATATGTGTTTATTTAATTAGCTTTACGTGTTCTGGGACAATGCTACGCTCTTTTACTTTGTTAAACCATTTTTGCGAAACAAAGCTAATCGTCTACGATTTTCATATTTCTGAATGTCTATCTATATAATATCATATAATATTATACATGTATATATATATATATATATATATCTCATCTCTGGCAGATACGAGTTCAGTCTTTTTATTATGAGGGAAGAAGGTGAAAAGCCAGTCCCCAAAAATGTTGTGCTGTTAATTAATTAAATGAATCAATGAATTGTTTTTATGCCTGAGGGACGCCATACAAGGGTAAACAGCTGCAGAGTACTGAGGTACACTGACTTCATGTCTGCTTAGTAGGTATGTTAGTAATGCAAGTAGTAAAACATCAACCTAATTCTGGGAGTCATTCATAAAAGAGCACTTCAGAGGAGAAAGCTAAAATACAGTAAATCTCCATTATGGCCTTTCAGGCTGCCGTAAAAACTCCATCAGCATTATTCTCAGCTCCAGTAAAATGTTATTATACAACGTGTTTCATATACAAGAACAGCAAAATATACGGTCGGACGCCCACAACTGCAGGACTTCACTTCATCTAAACTCGTTGACTCGTACCGATTCCAAAAATTCTCCTTGAACAATGTCACATGTTTTCCAGCGGACGGTTTTCCAAAGTAGAGATAAAAAGGCGTCAAGTTGTTCAACTTCCCACAACATAATGCATTCAACATATTTTTAGAGCCCAGCTCTGCTTTTTTAATCAAAGTACAAAACCCCGAGGCAAACGCTGATTTAAAAAGATGGCGACAAGAAACAAAGCCAAGTCGGCCCGGACCGGGGCTCATATAACTTTTTATGAAAAGGGTTCCCTGGAGTAAAACAACCAAAAAAAAAGAATAAAATGTGCTGTGTGCGATCCTCAGCAGGAGGATTTAAAGAGTACTCCAGTTACAGAGCTGATATATATATATATATATATACATATATATATATATATATATATACATGTCCTCAGATGACAGAGGGAAACATGCAGCTTTTTGTTTTTGGTGTCTATCTGCTTGTTATTCCCACTGATGACATCGCAATAATGGATTTATGGGTCCTTGTGACGGTGTCATGCTTGTGAAAGCTTGTAATCGAGCTCTATTACAGCAGTATGAAAGACACGCTGTGGATTGATTGCTCTTCATTATAAATCGGGGGGGGGGGGTTGCTCTCAGCTATCAGACGCATTATTACGGCTTTCGTGAAAACCATAAGCCGTGGATTGTGTTTCTAGAGGCAGAGCCAGTCAATCATATCGCGCTGCTTTTCTTCTTTTTTTACCCTCCCTCCTCCGATGTCATACAGGAGAAGTCAGAGCTGCCAAACAGCGGTTGCTCTTCTCACCCGATGTAAGTCTGAACTCGCCGTGAACCGTCGAAGCCCAGCAAAGGGGAAACGTCTCTTTCCTCACACCTCTGAGTCGTCCCTCTTTCAAAAGAGTTAAAGGTTTGCAAAACAGGCGCTCCGGCTCCCTCGACAGGCTGCAGACGTACCGTCGTTTGTTTGGTGTGTGGGGTTTTATTTTTGGCATGAGGCCCTGTGATGTCTCTGGGGCTTCATTTCGATGACAGTCATGTGATAAAAGTGGGCGTCTGTGAGTGGAGAGAGAGTGTGAGAGGGAGTAAAAGACACCCCCCCTCCCTCGAGGACTCATCGTCCTTCCCATTTGTCAAACCGTCTGCCCTCGTCCACCCCTGGGTTTTCCCCGTGTCGGGCCGCAGAGAGCGAGACGGATGGAGGCGACGGACGGACGGACGGGACGCCCTGAACTCAGACTCACACCAGCCCCAGTTGATTCATTTGTGATGTGTTTTTTTTTGGAGTGTCTTGATGTTCACTGAGGGAATAAGATGATATCAACTGCGATTGTTGCTCGGCTTATAAAAAAAAAAAAAAGATGAGTCTGTTTACGAGATGGCGTCGCGTGTCAAGATTTCTGATTTCCTGCCTGCGTCTTGACAGCTGGTCCGTCTTTCACGTCCATCCACTCCCGAGGCGGCGAGTCCACGTCTTGACCCCGTGTCTCTCGACCAACCTTTCTCTCTCTGCTTCTTCCCCGTCCTTCATTCAGGAAGTTTCACCATCCTCCGGCCGTATCAAATGACTTTGAGTCAAAGAGTTGCTAATCTGGAAACTCAAACTGCACTTCCTTCATTGGTTTCCACTCCTCAAATCTGCAGATACAAATAATTTATTTTCTTTCCTTTCTCAGAAGTGCTGGTCGTGTTTCAAGCTGGATGTGAAAATTGCCACGAATACAGAACAAAAACGTCCTAATTTCACGATTTCAATCTGAAAAGAAATGAGACGTTGCTGTCGATCGGTGCTTCACCGCCCTTTTAAGCGAAATAGGCCAAATGTACGCAGAGACAACACAGATGGAGACGACGTACCAGTGAGCGGTGTTTCCACAGGGGGGCGAGGATTTCATTCTCCTATCTCAATCTTTCTTTCATTCTGATCCGCGAGCTTAAGCAGTCAAGTGAGTGGATTTATAGACCTGAGGCTTACGGCTTAGTTGTGATTGCTTGAATTGGCTCTGCCTCTGTTAAAATAAATGGTTTTTTTACTCCTAATGAGAGAATGGGACATATTGGGGGGGGGGGGTTGAGATGATGAAGACAAATCAGAGGCAAAGGGCAGAAAAGAAAAGGTGAAAATGACAGGAAAAGCCTCAAGGAAGCTTTAAATCATGTTTGTGAGCGGCCCTTTAAGCACGTTATGTTTTACAAGAACCCCCCCCCCCAAAAAAAGAAGGTCAAAGTTCAAATCTGGTAGTTGTTAATGCATTTTTAATGCATCCTCTCCAAATGTAAAAGTGAACAAGCTCCTTCTCCTTTTCTATTTCGCTCCCATTTTCTTTTTTCTTCTTCTTCTTCTTTTTTTTTTAACAGTGTTCAGCTGTAAAACATTTGAGGAAACTTTATGCTTCCTCATTCAGCTCCGAGTGTAACTGGAGGTTCAATAAAATAAAAAAATAAAAAAGAGCGAGAAGGGAAGGAAAAACGGTTGAGGGCAGGATGAGGTTCTCGTCTCGGTGTCTTTGCAGCGCCGGCCGCGGGCCAGCCACGCTCTCTGCAACTCCTTCTTTCTTCTCTCTCCCTCTTTCTTCCTGGCAGAACAGTGAAACTCTGTAAAAATGAATTATGCATCTGAAAAATATGAAATGTGTAGATTTATACAGCGCACACTGGGGGATATCACATCTGCTACTCTATACGGAGGAGTTGTTTGGTGTGGTTGCGCACTGACACTGAGAGGTCATCTGTCACGGACAGAGGTGGGCAAAAATATTATTTCATGCTCTTTTAACTTTTTGATATGGTTTTGATTCGTATTTTAAGAAGTGAACAGAACAGTTTGATATTTTCTCAACTATGCGGCTTTGATTTCTTGGCAAGAGTTAGTAAAAAAAAAAAAAAGAGAAATATTGAGACTGCATATTTCTATTTTGATTTTTTTAGTTTTTTGTATTACAAGTATATTTGATTTGATGTAATTCTGTAATTTTATTCATTTCCCCAGAAACTGTCCTTGGCTGAAGATGCTCAAAATTTAATTTTGTTAAAATGAAAAATAATCCAGTGAACTAATCGTTGCCTGTTGTGGTTCATTTAAGGCAATCGGTTTCCTAAATTATACTGAGTATGCTCAACTTTTCATTTAAGTCATACTAATTTAATGAATTTAAGTTGCTAACAATTAAAAGCAACAAGTTCATTCACTAATAGTTTTTGAGTTGGAACAACTTAACAAAATTAGATAAATATAACCACATTTTTAGGTCAAGTTAGGTAAGTACCTCACAAAATGTAGTAAATCCAACTAAATTATAAGTAAAGATGAGGTAATCTTAAAATTGACACTTCAAAGCATCACGTTTATTTCAAAAGAATTATTTAAGTTGGAACAACTTCACAAAATGAATTCATAATAAAATTATGAGTAAAGTCATCAAGTAAATAAACAATAGTTTAGCTTCTTATGGGGGTTTAATGGAATCTGCTTACTGGCACCACTTAAGTGTAAGAAAGCAAAGAAGCACATTTCCCAACATGCTCAACTATTTCTTGAAAAATAAAAAGAAGGGACTTTTCTGCCAGCTGTTCCTGTTGTGTTTGTCTGTTTTGGTTGTTGTTCATTCAGACACTTTTTCCATACGACACTGCCACGGGCACATCACACAACATCTAACAAATGAAAGCACTGACTGATCGGTGCGGTCTCAGAAGCCTTCATTTTTTATTTTATTTTTGTCCTTGAAGTTGGGGAAAAAAAACAACCAGAAGTCACTTGTTGGGTGAACAAAGATGCCAAACAGATTTAAATTAAGGCTGCCGAGACAGCGACACACAAAAGGGGATGAAGGTTTACGGCTTTTCCGGGCCCCTCCCAGATAAACAAGAATATCCTGACCTGTAATGATATAACACCGAGGCACTCACTCGGCAAGCCTAATAAAAAGCCACATTTCCAAGCGAGATCGTCCTAAATAATAGCATCACTTGTACTTTTGACTGAGGTTCGAAGTGGAGGGAGGTCATGGGACTTCCCCAATGTGATGGCAAAGCACTAATCTGCCCTGTATGCTCCATTCACACCATTGTTTAGACATTTGAAACGGGGAGCTGCGACGTTACCCCAGGGAATTGTAAATTTTAGGAGTTTAGGAGGAACCATTAATTCCTACTCTTATCTAAAAGTCAGCATGTCTTTGTAGGATCATCCCCTCTCATGCTTGTTTAGTGTTTGTTTATTGGGGGAATATTTTTCTATATGAGTCATATTTTAGCTGCTGAAAACTGCAGTAGACAGGATGCATACAACTTAAATACGTGTGAGCCTGGGAAGAAAAAAACAACCTCCCCCCTCCCTCTCTCCTCCCTCCTCAACTAATCGGTGCTGTAATTTATTACCCGGTAAACACGTGGGAATAGTATTCCAGCGCCACAAGATAAACAACTACTCGACTTCACGCACATCTCGCGATACGGGACGCTCCCTCTATGCTCGCCTATTGTGAGAGTTTTCCAAGTCTCGCGCGATGTTGGAAGTTTCCCACGCCTGTTGTTGTGGCGTCTGCCCTTTTCGCTCTCCCTCCCTCCCTCCCTCCCTCCCTCCGTTACCCGCCGCCTCCCCCTTTCTCTCCCTCCTCCTCCTCCTCTCTCTCTCTCTCTCTCTCTCTCTCTCCTCACCACCTCCTCCTCCGTCTCCCTCGTCCCTGCTCCTCCAGTCTGCTTCTGTTGTCTCGGCGGATTGTTCGGGCTCGGTGGGGAAGAAGGGACGCGACCGGAGAAAACACGGATATCGCGAGTACTGGAGTTTTGGTGAGAGTTTGTGGAAGATGGCGCCTGTTGTGACAGGGTGAGTCTGAGATTCGGGGTCTGACGGTGGGGGAGAGTCGGGGGGAGAGTCGGGGGGAGAGAACCGCAAGTTACCGCCGCGAAAACCCGCTTTCCGTGACCGGGCTCGGGTCTCCGCGGCGGGGCGCGGAGTTCAGTCCGACAAGTTGAGGAGCGTCTTTGTCTCGGTGTGTGTGTGCGTGCGTGTTAACGTGTGTGTGTGTGTGTGTGCGTGTGTTAATGTATGTGCGTGTGTGTGTGTGTGTGTGTGCGTGCGTGTGTTAGTGTGTGCGTGTGTTTTTCTTCGTGAACGTTACTCGCCCGAGCTGACTGTTGCTGCGGTGTTTGGTGAGCTAGCTCCCCCGCTAAAGCGAGACTTCACCCCCGGTGGTCCCCCCCTCCTCCTCCTCCTCCACCTCCCTCCACCTCCTCCCTCCCTTCCCTCCTTCTCCCCCCCCCTCCTCCTCCCAGACAAACGGTTGAGCTTGTTAGCTCGGGTTTAAGCTAGCGAGCTACACACAAACCAGTAGACATGTTGTGTGTTTTTTTTTTTTTTTAAATCTGTAAACAAAAACAACAAACAGTTAACACGTAATAAATAATAACTAATAAACCGTCCGCTCTGCGTCGTTAAAAACAACAACGTGCTCAGCAGTTAGCCGGGGCAGCACGTTTATGGATCCCGACAGCTAGCTGTCCGATAATGGACGTCAGCTACACACTTTAACACGCTGCGGCTCCGTGAGCGACATGTTTACACATGTTTACACCGTTTTTAATGATCTGATTTGATTTGATCACGTCTTGTAGTTTCTATCTGTACACATGGCTGTAAATATCCCGAGCTCGCACAGTGAATAGCGGTGTACTTTTTAAGAGTCTTTGAGCTCCTTTTTAAAAAAAATAAAATAAAATAAATAAAACCCTAATTTCTGGTTCACAAACAGATGTTTATATCTCCGTGAAAATGCCATCGTCGGAGTGCACGTAAGGACAAAACCCTCCGATCAGCACCCGGGCCATGTGTCCTTAACCCCATCACCGCTGGAAGGAGATCCACCACGTAGTGCTCCAGGTTCTCCTCTGAGCTCCTCTGAGCTCCTCTGAGCTCCAATATTAGACAACCAGCTCCTTCACAGAAACAACAAAACACTCCACGTCTGAGTCACATTCAGTGGTTTCATATTTTAAATTAAGAGATCTTTCTTTTTAAAGAGAGTTCATTACACTTTTTTTTTTTTTTTGTAATACTTGGAAGAGAAAGTGGAGGTTATATTTTAGTTTTCCATCAGACTGGTTCTCGTTATTTATCAGCAGTGTCACGATGTTATCCAACATTAATAGCTTGTAGTAGTTTAAATTACTTTTCTGCAAACCTGGTTAAAATTATGTGTTTTCATATTAGATAGATGCAAAAAAAAGAAAAGAAAGAAAGAAAGAAAAGCCTTTTTCCCGTTTTTTTTTTTTCCCCTCTGTGGAGGCAGTAATCCCCACAGACAGCTCAGTGGGTGACAGACATTTGCAGGGCTCGCTGGAGGTGTGTGTGTGTGTGTATCTGTGTGTGTGTGTGTGTGTGTGTGTGTGTGTGTGCGTGTGTGTGTGTGTGTGTGTGTGTGTGTGCGTGTGTGTGTGTGTGTGTATCTGTGTGTGTGTGTGGATTGAGGAGGGGTGGTTTTGCTGTGCATGTTCATTTGGGGCTTTCCAGCAGACCTGAACTGATTTCAGTTGGGGTGGTGGTGGTGGTGGTGGTGGTGGTGGGGGGAGCGAGAGGGCAGGCGGGTCAGGTCTGGGTGGCTGGCCACCTGTCCAGATGATATCTCCAGATTCGTGTGTGTGTGTGTGTGTTTTTCTGTGGGGAGGGGAGGGGAAGGGGAGTGGGTGGGTGGAGGGGGGGGGTTAACAGAAAATTAAAGTGCCATAAGGGTCTTTTTCAGCTGGTGGCAGACCTCATTCACAGTAACGGTCGGAGGCATCGGAGAGCCTAAACGCTGCCCCCCCCCCCCTCCACCCCACCTCCCCACCATACTGCTGTGAATGGTTCTGGCTTTACACAGGGAGGGGCTCCGTCACCACCACAGGCTTCTTAATGGTGTCACGGCGGTTCTCCCGTATTGCAGTTGAAGGTTTCTGTCTGTCCTCTCTCTTCACCGTCCTCCTTTTAAAGCTGGAATTGTTTCATTTTATTATCTCATGCTGTCATAATATGTGTTTTTATTTCAAACGTTGTTTTTTATTTTTTATTTGGTTTATTCACTGGAAAGTGTTTAGTCAAGAAGGTGATCTCGGTTTGTGTCCGGACATCACCCTGACTGCGTTTCATGCTGCGTGTGAACGATTGCGGTTACTAAATTAATCTGGCATTTAATTTTTGGCGTTTTATGAAGCAGTGTTTTTAATGCAGAGCTTTTTCCATTCATTCTGTCACCTCCCAGCTTTTGTAGCATGAACTATAGAAACACAAGACAGCTATGATACACCACACAAAATCCATATTTCAGGTTTCAAACCACCAGCGTTTGTGTCGATATTACATCGTAACGTGATATGACACGAGATATCTTCTTGCATGTTGTAATGTCGCCATTAATGTTGTTTTTTCTGGGTTGTTACGGCCGCATTACAGTAAATTCATGTCATTTTGTGAACTTGCCAGACTTGTTTAGCTGTGCCGCTGTTTGTGTTTACTAACCTCGTCATTATATCCACATTACTGGTGATTATTTATCCAAATGTAAATTTGTTTGCGCGAGCACCAATAGTCACCCCTACAATATTGTAATATCGTGGTATTTAATTGTTGTCTATGCTGCCCAACCCTGTAAAACACACACACACACACACACACACACACACACACACACACACACACACACACACACACACACACACACACACACACACACACACACACACACACACTCTCTGTCAGCAGGAAAGGTGGTATAGCAGAGTTTAGCTTGAATTAATATCAGTTACAGTTGATTTAATTATCGGTAATAAAACGATCTGTTTGGTTTCCTTGCAGCATGTCATTCACACGGGAATATTCTTTAAACCCAAACATACACTACTTTTATATAATACTTTGTTAATATACTATTATATTAAAAAAAGATATGAAACATGTTGATTTTGTAAACCCCCCCCTCCTTTCTTTGCTAGAGGAGCTGATTGTGATATCTGAAAGAGGAGCACTGTTCACCTGGGATGATAAAATGCATGAATCACTTATTTCAACACTGCTCTGCCTTTGCCGTGCCCGCGGGGGACGGGATACCATTTAGTCCCCCCTCCCACTCCCCCAACCCCACCCTCTCTGTCCCCCTGCCAAAACCAAAAAAAGAAGAACGGTTGGAGTCTCCGAGGCCAGAAGCCGAGCGTCTCTGAGCCGGTGCAGCGACACCGCTGAGCCGTTCTTTGAGACGCTAAAACTTGTGTTCTTGTATTTGTTAGCGTGAGCGTGTGGTTTGAGCTCCGAGGCTGCTTTGATCTGATCGTGTGTGTGTGTGTGTGTGTGTGTGTGTGTGTGTGTGTGTGTGTGTGTGTGTGTGCGCGCGTGCACACGTGTGTGTGCGTCCGTTCCCCAGGGTCCTCTCCTCTTCCCTGCTTCCTTTTATAAAAGGAGAGATTCAGAGAGAGCAGCAGATGTCGAAGCGCTGACCTTTATGGTGGCAAAGGCTCGGGCTAGAGTTAAAAGACATGCCGAGCTACCCCACCCCAGCTCCCCTCCCCACCACCACCACCACCACCACCACCCCCACCTCAAAGCAGCAGCAGCACACACACACACACACACACACACACACACACACACACACACACACACACACACACACACACACACACACTACCTTAGCTGGATAGGTTAATGATGGAGATGATACAAGCCACCTGATCTGTGTCACCTCAGGATCCTGCAGCCTCCAAAGCCTTCTATCCACCCGGAGCTGTGAAAATCTTCAAAGTGTGTGTGTGGCATGCGGGGGGAGGTGGGAGGGAGGGAGGTGGTGTGTGTGTGTGTGTGTGTGTGTGTGTGTGTGTGTGTGTGTGTGTGTGTGTGTGTGTGTGTGTGTGTGTGGGAGGGGGGGGGCGCCAAAGCAAATGTGCCACTGCCAGACATCTTTGGGGGGAATTTATTGTCGTGCCTACAGTAGCCTATTGTTTTGGGAGTTCATACATATCCATTACTTCACATGATTGAAATATGCCTCCCCCTTCCCCCTCCCCCTCACCCACCCACCCCGAAGCCTGTAGTTTCATTCAGGGTTCAGATTCAACTTGTTTGCTCGTGTGACGATGAGGCCTCTTTAAAAAGCACCAACACGCCCTGCTTGACTCAGAGTCTCCTCCTTCTCTTGTTTCCCGTTCAGGCTGTTTGTGTCTTGTGTGTGTCTCGAGCAGGAGGACAGGGGAGGGGGGGGGGTGACCGCAGAAGACACCCGAGGGGGATAGAAATGCTCATTTTTGCGTAATTTCTTTTGGCCCGCCGCCAACTTGGCGCTCCTCATTCTTGGTCTCCGGCCACCTGCTCAAGTGTGCTCAAACCAGATATACCGACTCGGCACAGCGACGGCACTTTTACGCCACTTTCTTTACTGCGAATGCTTTTTCGTGACCTTTTCTTCACGTAAGGTGCAAAGTTGAAGGAAGGAGAAAGGCCTGATAACAGGGTTGGATTTCTCCTGCAAAAACCACAACAAGCGGGTGGTGGAGGAGGTGGTGGTGGAGGAGGGGGGTGGGGGGTATTTATTTACTTGTGCAAGGCCTGGAATGCAGCATCACTCTGAGCTCATCGGGTTTTTTTTTTGTCTCCGGCTTGTCCAAAAACCCAAAAACTTCTTCCTGCTGTTTGCTGCGAGGACGACGAGACGGAGCATTTCTGATGTAAATCTAAAAGCCGAGTGTGGTTTTGAAAACGGCCCTGGCGTCATGTTTGACAGAGGCCCAAGTCTTCTTCGGTGTTTGTTGTCGTTGGCGTCGGCCGGCACCGCTGAGCTAAGACTAGGCAAAGCGCCTCGACGTGGATGCGACGGCCGGTCGCACCTCTTCGCTTCCTCGGCCTCCTTTCTGCTGTTTGGAGTCATCGCGGCTTCGGCGAAGGGGGGATGGTTAGTTTCTACTGTGTCAGCAGGTTTTTTGCGCCCCCCCCCCCCCCCGTCGTCCCCTCCACATTCAGGATGTTTCATTCAGAAAAACATGAGCTGACCCTCTCCCCCTCCCCCCTTCCTCCCCCACGTCTGACTCCTGTTTGCTTTCACTGCACTTCAGTGAGCAAACTCTTACCTACTTCCTGTGACGGAGCAGCTGACACTGAGAGGAGGAAACACGAGACCGAGCACCGTGATGCTTTTTGTGAAGAGCGTGGCTGTGTTTGTGTTTGAACTGGGAAAGTCACGCCGAGCCGCCGGTACACCGTTTCAGGATTCACCGGAGAAGCTCCGGGTAGACAAACTGACTCCGAAGCGTCGTCGAGGCGTCCCGCTGTCGTCGAACCACGCCGGGCCTCTTCTCATTCAGAGGAAGGTTGCACGTATACACAGGATCCCCCGGGTTGGGAAAGCCCCCTAACGACGCCCCTTAACGACGCCACCTCCCACAGCTGGAAGCAACTGCCGCTCTCGCTGTGTCAGATAAGAAGGGAGCGGCGAGCGGTGTAGTAAAAACCCTCCACAAACAAATGTTATTGCAGCCCCGGGGTTGTTAGTGGCGTCGTATAACATCTGCAGTATCTCTTTGGGTGAAAAGATCACAACTCAGATAAAAACACAAACCAAAAAAAACCAAAACGTGGTGTCCGGTGCTGATCGATCCTCGCAAGGCTCTGAATTGACATTTCACAACAGTCTCATTGATTTTGCTTGATCAATGAATAGCATTAAGGCTACTGGTGTTTGCTGGGATTCTATTGAACATTTGTCCGGCTACGCAAGTAATCAAGGTTATTTTGGTGCAGTATTTCCTCCTATTTGTTTTATTTTTGCAACAGCGTACTCAAAACGCAGCATTGCATGTCATTATTCTGGTATTTGCGCTGTTTTTAGACCCAAATGTCGCGTATCAGCAGCGCGTTTCTGCAAGTTAGCATCAAGGGAGACCACTGCTGGCACTTGCCCAGGCGAGCGATGGCCGCCCTGGGGAGACGAGCAGTCTGCACCCCCTCCCACCACCACCACCACCACCACCTCCACCACCACCCTTCACCCTCCAAAGAGCAAGACGGGCACAAAAAAAATTTAAAAAAGAGTTATCAAGTGTCAGGAAAATATTGAAGGAGAAGAACAAAGAGAGAAAAAGGGGTTTGGGATTCCAGGAAAGGAAAACTGTTATCTCCAAATGTTTCTTTGCATTGTCTGGTTGTTTAAGAAGGCTGCTGGAGAGTTCTGCTGAAGAATCCGCCTGGTGGCATTCCTGTGGCCGTTGACGTCAGGAGGTTTTGGCCTTTGCTTGGAATCACAATGAAGTAATGGACATGTGTGTCGTATTGTGGAACGGTCTATTGATTGTGGTTTAGGAAACAATGCTTTTTTTTTTCTTCTCTTCTCCCCTCCCTCCTTGAAGAGAGCGTTGTTCATGTTGTGGTTGATCATCTTGCACTTGCGGGCTGCAGTTTGGTGTTCTCCACCGTTACCATGATTTTGGAAGCACTGCTGAAGAATGTATGTGAGGTTTCACATGAGCTCATGGAAGGAAACTAACTTGATTTTTTTTTTAGTTGGGTTTTTTATATATCCACTGGCTTATCCTAAAAAATAAAAAGTCACCAGCAGCGTTTCTCTTTTTATCACCCTTCTGAATTTATTAGGATTTGACCTCAACTATTCCAAACCTCAACCCCAACTCGCCAAAGTGTCTGCTCGACAAATGAACCAGGCTTTGCTTTCATTTACCAGCAGCCAGCTAGTGTTCATTGTGCGTTGTGTTATTATATTCGAAGAATTGCACAAAAAGTTCACATATTTCTTGTGTTTCGTAGCAAACCGGTGCACGCAGTCAGGAAACAATCTGGTTAATGACAGAGTTGCCTTATTTTGGAAAAGGCAGCATGTTTTGAAGAGGAACAAGTAGCAGGAACAACATTCCCCTTCCCCATCACGACAACAAGCCTGAAACCAGACGGCTGTCTTCAGTTGACCAAGTCGTTGCACGCACGCACGCACGCACGCACACACACACACACACACACACACACACACACACACACACACACACACACACACACACACACACACACACACACACAAGCGTGCTGCGGTCTCTGCATTTGGTTTGGTTTGCTGAGGATCATCTCAGAGCATGTGAGCTAAAGGTCATGTCTCACTCTCCTTCTTCTCTCCGGCTCTGCCAGGAATTCTATTTTTTCTCCCGTTGCAGCTCGTCGGTCCTCCGGTGGTTTCGAGGCGAGGGCAGGGCAAGCCGGCGGTTAGTTTGCTAAATTGAGTTGATAAATGCCCAGAAATTGCGCTCAAATTTTGAGACGGGCCCATTTTTAAAATGTTTTTTATTTTTGTATTTATTTTTTTTTTTTAAAGACAAGCAATGTAAACACGAGGGAGGTTTGGTTTGCTTGAGCCAAAGCAATGACAGCTATTTCAATAGGTTTACAAGCAGAACGACTTCCAGAGCTGCGATGATGAATTATTTAACCGTAGAATAAAATGTTTTCGCCAACTATTTTGTATTCGGAAGATTAACTATTGTTATTATTATTATTATTATTATTATTATTATTTTTCAAGCAAAAATTGGGAAACGGTAGTCAAATGTGAGATTTAGCTCCTTTTCTTTGTTGCACTTCACAGCGACTTAAATAGTTTGACGCAATTGTGTTATTTTTCGTTGTTTCCGACATTTTATAAACTAAACGCTTTGTACATAATGGAAATAAAACTTGTTTTCAGCTGGAAACGGCGACTGTTTACTCGTTACCAACAGGAAGTCTTTGGGTTTGACGCTATTGGTCGGACCTGACAAATGGCTGGTGTCTAACTTATAGACTAAACAACTAATACCTGTGATGTTATACCAGCTTTAACATCACGGTAAACTCACCTGTATTCAGGAGAATGGCTCCTCTCACGTTCCCACTTTGACCCCGAACACCTTTTCTTTGAATAAATTCAAGACTTCGCCTTTTTTCTTTCACTGAGTTAAGTGCATCAGACGCAGGTATCATACGAGTCAGGCGAGGGCTCCAAGCAATAATTATTTTCCTTAAAAATGACTCTTATTTCCTAGAATAGTTGATTGTTATTTTTCTACGTACTGTAAACAAACAGTGAGGAATATTCTGACGTAGTTTCCCAAGGTCGAACTTTATTTATAATTGTTGCAGGCAAGTAATGAATTAACCAGTTGACAGTTTATTTACTGTCAACCAAAAATATTTCTGCTTTAAATCCAGGCGGAGATTTTGAAAACAGAAAAGTGGCTTTGAGCACGAACCGGTTTCCTTGTTACCTTCTAGCATCAAGCAGCAATGCAAATAAAAGTGACGGAGCCACCGGATGGGTGGGGGTTGGGGTGTGAGGGTGTGGGAGGTGAGTGACAGGTGACACTCGACTTGTGGCCTGCGGTGTTTTTTTTAAGTTGCACTTCTGCTAACAGCCTGGAGTTTAATCCTCCCGGCAGCAGCAGACATGCAGCAGACATGCAGCAGCAGACATGCAACAGCAGCAGCAGACATGCAGCAGCATGCAGCAGACATGCAGCAGCATGCAGCAGACATGCAGCAGCAGCAGCAGACATGCAGCAGCAGCCCGTGTGGTTAACACCTCCTCTGTCAGATCCACTACCTGCTCCCTCACCCAGAGCTGCTCTGCATCAGAGCTCCAGCTAACACTAGTAGTTGCTGTGGTTGACCTGGACTCCTCTCATAGCCCCCACCACCACCACCACCACCCCTCCTCCGGGTTCCCTCTTGCTCCAGCAGTGAGTCATCAGCTCAGCAGAGAGTGAGAAAGGGGGGAGCAGGGAAAAGGGAGGTTCACTCAGGGTTCAAGGCTCCCTTCGCCTCCTCTCTCGTCTCTCGTCGTGACAGTTCACCCCGAGCGCTCGACCCGTCTCACCCCCTCGACCCCGACCTCGTGTGCGTCTACGGTTATAGTCACACTTGTCACTTGTGGGCAGCGGTTTGCTCATGAATGTCTAATTTTGTGCGTGATCACGTTGCTGCGGTGTGTTTTTGCAATTCTGTCTTGTGTTTTTTTGTTGTGGTTCTGGCTGTGTATACATCCTATAAAACTCAATGCTGCTTCACTTCCATCTTGTTACGTTGCTGCTACGAGCGAGACGTCTGGGACTCAGATTTCTGTCCTTCCAGGTACTTTTTATTCGATCCCGAACTAAACGCTATTGTGGTTGGATCGTGGTCTGATTATATACACGCGCAGTCCAATACAAACTCACTTTTATTATTTGTTTGCCGACACGCCGTAATGAGATTGGATGGTAAAAATCGTGTTTGAAATGATCACACTCTTACTGGAGAGACTTTGTTTGTTTCTACACAATATTGAACTTTTACCAAATACTAAAATAAAACCAGGATGTGAAGATGGAAATCATTTTTATTTTTTTGCTGAGCACCTGGATATGCACCTTCTCTAAATCTGCTGTCTTCTCCACCCAAAGCTGTTAGCGATACTTCTCGTGATCCGTTTTTTTTTTTTTTTTTTTTAACTATCGCACGATATAGAATCTGAGACTGATCGGTTTTGGGTGGCGACTGATCAGCGTCTATTTAGGACGCCTGTTATCTGAGGACTGAATGGACGCAGGTGGCAGGCAGTATAGAGGAGCTGCGGGATTCACAAAGGAGACTTCATTAAAGATAGAACAAGCATTGAGGGAGTGTGTGAGTGTGTGTGTGTGTGTGTGTGTGTGTGTGTGTGTGTGTGTGTGTGTGTGTGTGTGTGTGTGTGTGTGTGTGTGTGTGTGTGTGTGTGTGTAAAAAATGTGAGTCCAAGTTTGGCTCGAACCGGCACACGCTGGAAATTTCATTACTTTGTTTTTGGGGACGTATTATATGTGCGCGCAAGTAATGGAGTATGTACTCGCTCAGTATGTTCCAGCCTCTGCGCCAGATTACACTCGTTAAAAGTGTACAGTTGGTGTGCGAGTAAGTGTACGTCTAGATGTCCTATTGATTGTGTGCCAGGCCGAGAAGAGTTTATAAAAAAAAAAAAAAAAATGGCTGTCCAGAGAGCCTCCATATGGAGCATTGATGTTGGAGAGTGTGGTCAAGAAGAAGAAGAAGAAGAAGAAGGAGGAGGAGGAGGAGGAGAGAGATGGAGGGAAGGAAAGCGGAGAGAGAGAGAGAGAGAGAGAGACACACAGAACGAGGAGGCCCTATTTTTTGGTTTTTCTGCCTCTGTTATTAAGCTCTCCCATGTCAAAGACAGATGGAGCTGGTGCCATGTGTGTGTATGTACGCAGCCACTTGCAAGTGCACACTGATGCGACCCACCCAACTCTACACACACACACACACACACACACACACACACACACACACACACACACACACACACACACACACACACACACACACACACCGAGCCCTGCCCTTGGTTCTGCCCCCCAGCGGGGCGTCTCAGGGCGGCTACCAGACCTCTGCCATCTGCAGCCAGTCAGCCTTGAGGGTCGACAGCTCATCAGCAGTCAGTTAACTCTCTCTGCTCGTATCTCATCCCACGCACATGAAACCCCCTCTTTTTTTTATTTTATGTTTTATTCCTCGTAAAACATCATTTTCGGAGCTTTTTGTGATTCTTATCACGACGTCCTTCGACGGAGTGACACTTGGCTGGTCTTCGGTCGGCGGTTTTGCCACCTCGCAACCGGGGACATTTGAACATGACATCACACGGAGGAGCAAACTAAGCTGAAGTACAGTGAGCATGTAAAAAAAAAAAAAAAAAAAGTCCAATATTTTGTCACAGATGACGGAAGTTAGAGAGAATTTTGACCTTCAAATTAATTTGTTTTTCAAAGCAAATAAATGATATTTTCATGTTTTCATGAAAAAAACTTGCAGCTGATGTTTTGTGTCCTTTTTACTGTCTAATGAAGGTAAAAATATAAATATCTTAACTCATCTTTCTCTGTTCTTTTATATGTTCTTTGGTGATTTTACTAAAATTAAAGATGGTGACATTATTTGTTGTGACTCTGACCCCCCTCCATCTCCACCACCTCCCCCTCCATCCCCCCTCCCCCTCCATCTCCACCACCTCCCCCTCCCCCTCCATCTCCCTCCCCTCCCCCTCCATCTCCCTCCCCACCCACCCAACCCTGCTACTCGCTGGCTGCTAGCAGTTGTTGGCATGCGCTTTGGCACATGCCGTGCAGCGGTGCCAAACCCGGCAGCGAGCCTCCGACTCCGGCCACGTCTCTCTGTTGTCTCGGTCGCCCGTCTGGGGAACTTTCTCCATTTACGTCCTTTCTCATTGTCCTTCTTGGCCCCCCCCCCCCCTCTCCCCCAACAGTTATGTTGTGTTTTTTTTTTTTTTTTTCCCCCTCAATGATTAAATATGTGCTTGAAAGATGTGTGCGTAATAGCCGTGCTGTGGGCCACACGCATGACAGCACTGTGCTGCTGAGGAAGTGAGTGTGTATTAGCGGGAAAAGGCTGATGTTTATGTTATGTGTGTGTGTGTGTGTGTGTGTGTGTGTGTGTGTGTGTGTGTGTGTGTGTGTGTGTGTGTGTGTGTGTGTGTGTGTGTGTGTGTGTGTGTGTGTGTGTGTGTCGGGCTTGAATTTCCTAATTTCTCTCACTTCAATTGAGCGCACACACACACACACACACACACACACACACACACACACACACACACACACACACACACACACACACACACACACACACACACACACACACGCGCGCGCGCGCGTACAGCATAGCATTCACTTGCTTGGTGAGACTTGTTATTTCCACCCATTTCTCTCCGTCAGGTCTTGAAGTTTTGAGAACACGTCACCTGCAGGTAACAAGGCGAGCGTTGTCTCCACCTCGGCCTCCTCCTGTCTGTCACGGCGCTGACTCTTGGCTCGGGTTCACCCAGGTGAGGCCTCGGGCCATGTTTGAACTCCCAAAACTCTTTTTACGAGCCCTTTTAATTCATCTGGAAACTTCCAGCGCATAATTTTTTTTGCCGTACTTATTGTGTCTGGCAAATGTCAGTGTTTCTCATCAGCAGGTGTCAGTTTTATGTCAGCTGCACAAAACCTGGTTGTCAGTCTCGTCCTGGCTTCACACGGTGAGGACGAACCCGTCGCGCACTTCGCGGGATGAATGCGCGACCTGCTAGACTGCTGCAGGTGTTTGTTTATGAAAACAAACAAGAAAAAAAAAAAGTCTCTTCAGACTTCATTGAAAAATGTTTACAACACCTTCCTTTTAATAATTCTTCACCAGGGATGTCGCCTGAAGAAACTTCAATCGGTCTGCAAACATGATGGAAGATGATCGCACATTTTGAATTAAAAAAAAAGTAAAATGTGTTGAAGGAACGGCCATGTAGATTGGAGGGACACGGCCGTCCCGCTAACACAGACAGTGAAAGTGTTGACAGATCACGCACTGAATCTATTTATAAAACTGCTGTTGATCCTCGTGTTGTTCTCCTTTTTGTGGCGCTTGTTTCTCTTCTTTTTTTTTCTTTTTTTTTTTAACTTTTTCCACTGACCATTATGAAAAATGGGGAACAAAGTAAAGTAAAAGCAGTCGAGGATAATTTGGCCAATCTGGAGCCTGATGCGTCTCCTCCCCCCAAAAAAATGTGTGATTAGCATTAGCTTGTAGCGGTAGCTCGCACTACAAACCCTGTTTGAGACAAAACACAATTTTCAACTTGCCTAACAGTTAATGCTTCAAAAGGGAAAAAATTCAGACTTCTCCGCTGTGACTTCATCCACTTTCACTCCCCTTATTTTGTTTCCATGATAGTACACTTAAGTGCAAACAGCTGACGGCGCCGGTCCGCCTCCATGTTTGTTTTGCTCTGAAGTCACGCAGGTTTCTGAGATCTGACGTCGCTACTCTGAATTTGTTTTAACCGTTCGTCGTCTGGTGGGCGTCTTCTTACCACAATAATATTAGAAATCGCTCGTTATATCTGCTTATATTTGAAAATCATCTGGTGTTGACTGTCAGGAATTAGTGGAGCCGGCAGACACGGAGAAAAGCTCTTAAACTTTGTCGTTTCATTTTCACTTTTGCATACAAAGCTGCTGTCAATCACGAGGGATCACGTAACTACAAAAAAAAAAACACCAAATGGTTATTTGCTGTTTCTAAACATACTGCTTACGTTTCTAGTTGTATTTCATCAGGAGCCCCTTTTTGATTTTTAGCTGCGTTATTTTGGAGCGTAAACTCGTGACGGTGAAGTTGTAGACGATGAAAGGAAGTATTTATTCTCTGGTAACTCCTGCTGAGCACCTTGTTTTCCCGGCGACGGTTTGGATCAGGGTTTTGGTATATTTGATGTCACCCAGACGGCCCACGGCTACAGAGACCGGTGGACGCCGTGAGCGGAGAGCGCCGTTGATAATGAGGTGTGCAGCCACTCCGAGGAGTCGTGATATCTGCTATCAGCCCTCAGGCAGGGAAACCAGACACCTTTTTAAAGGCCTAATCCCTCCTCCCTCCCTCCTCCTCCTCCCTCTTCACCGCTGGTTGATGCTGTTCACACAGGGCCTACGTCAGACTGCTCTTGACCCACTCGTCTGGTGTCCAAGTGCGACAGATGCATGAAAAAACAGTTTAATTATGCGGAGGATGAAATTTACACCTCCTTTTTTTGTATCCGTGTTATTTTAAAGTCAAAGTACCTTAAAATATGTTGACTTATCATAAAGTCATGATGATATCTGTTAAAAAAAAAAGAAAAATAAAGAAGTCATCTTGTATGACCATCTTGTAATCAGCGCTCCATGATAATTATTTAATTCTACATGATGTTTGAGAAGTGTTTCCTCTGGACAGATGGAGCTTCGCTCATCTGCTTAGGAGAATCCAATATTGTAGAAAGTGGTTTAAGGGCAGACCCATTGTTGTGTGGTAGTATAATCTGGATCAGGCCACACACACACACACACACACACACACACACACACACACACACACACACACACACACACACACACACACACACACACACACACACACACACACACACACACACACACACACACACACACACACACACACACACACACACACACACACACACACACACACACACACACACACACCGGTGCATGAACACACTGCCTGCTGGTTGACCCCCAGAGGCTGCACCCTCACCTTCGACCTCGAGCATATGAATGATGGGAGTCTGGCGTCTGTGTGTTGTGTTTCGTTCCCCCGGGAAGTTCCGGCTCTACAGAAGATAGATCTGTGTGTGTGTGTGTGTGTGTGTGTGTGTGTGTGTGTGTGTGTGTGTGTGTGTGTCTGAAATCTAGACAAAACGTGAAAGTGCTCGGCCAAAGATGTCACAGTTTATCATTCCCGCGGCATCAGAGATCGAGTTTCAATCACGAAGCCAAAACTATTTACTTTATTTCAGCAGATGAGCTTTGAATGTTTTGATGTTACTCTCCAAGTTTGTGATCGTCTCCTCAGGGTTGTGTGTGGATTTTATATCCAGCTCTGATCTTTTTAATGTTTTGTAATCTCGTTACATTTGTGAAAAGACGACCATGCTTTTAGTTAATGTTCATTTAGAAGTTTTTGTCTGAATCCTTTAGTTTCGTACCCTCCTACAGCTGGTAGCAAGCAAAACCTCCATTTTTTTTTTAAATTCGCTCGGCGCAATTTGATCTTTCTTCGAACATTCAAGCCTTACCGCCACCTTCTGGCAGGAGGAAGGCATTACAGCCGGGTGCCGGTAGAAACAGGAAATAAGGAAGAACGAAGGTCGCACGTAGTAATAGATTTTTGGAGATTAAAATTCGTGACGCATCACCAGTAAGAATATTCAAGATAAACAACAGCTGGTGTTACAGTTGTAGGAAACGCTTCTGCACCGTTTTGAAATCAAAATGAATCACCGACAAAATTCGTGCAGATCCGAGGTCAACTTTTGTGTTCATGTATTCGGCTCTCACATCTTCTGATACTGTTCATCTGATTTAATAAAGGGCTGATTTAACTTCACATCGGCTGTTTAGAAGTTAGTTTTCAAGTAGAAATGAAGTGATTATCTTTCAGGATTTCCTCCCACCGATAGTCGACCCCACGACCTCCTCAGTCGTGGCACGGTTTTGTTTTTTTGCATCCTTGTTGTCAACTTTGCCTCAAAAACATCAACGTAGCTCGTCAGCGGGGAGAAATGTTCTTCCTGCGTTCTCGTTCGGTGTCTGAGAGGAGAGGAGAGATTTTTGCAGTTATGTGTGAAGTTCACCTCCAAACATGTTGCATGTGTTGGGTGGACGTGGTTTCTGTTGCTTGTCGGTGGTTTTCGGGGGAAACGTGGTCACGTGATCCGGCAGAGTTATTCTCAGAGCTTCTCGCCTCCCTGTCAGGTATGTGTGACGTGCTGCCGTGTGGCTCCATAACACGCCGGCATGTTGGGTTGCAAGTGCTCCTATAAAATCCAGTTCTATTTTAGCAGGGGATGCATATTATTTTTATGAATTTTATTGATTGATAATCAAACACTCGAAGATGTCTGCTAACACGAATTACTGCAACAGCTGCCGTGTTTATTTCCTGTGAAGTGTTTTTGAATTTGTGTGGGTATGAAATGTGTTATATAAAGTGGCCTCGCTTTACTTTTACACGTGAAAAAGTTTGTGTGAAGAAGAGAAAACCCTAACTTTGCTCCCGTTTTGATTTCTCAGAGACGTTTCAGATTCACGCCTGAGCAACAGAGCAAAGAGCTGATGTGTGCTTGTGCGTGTTTTTATTTTTTTTAGCGATCGTGCATGCGTCTTTCCCGTCTGGCACACGGCGCTGAGGACATGTCAGGGTGTGTATTTCTGTCTCTTCTGAGCCTTCGACTGTTGCTGTGTGTTTTTTTTGTGTTTTTTTTCCGCTCTGCGCTGTTTGGACTGTCAGTCACAGCTGTCAAACACATCCCCCGTATGAACGGCAGGCTGAGTTCACCCTCTCTCAATCAACCCCCCGTTGCGTGTGCGTGCGTTGACGTGTGCGAAAAGCGTGTTTTGTGTGTTAGCGTGTGGAAGTGGGTGGTCGATCCCTCTATTCATAGCGACCGCCGGCCCTCTCTGTCACCGATACCTCGTGTGTCACGGTACCCCTCAAAGAACGAGGACGTTTCCCCATCCAGAGGTACATTTTATTCTCTTGCCGACGCGTCAGAGCCGTGCAGATGTGCTTCTGTAGTAGTTTTAACTTGCGTGGACATCCGAGCGTTTAGTTTGTTCCTGTAGTAAAGATCGGCTGAACTTCTGTCCGCTGTAGAAGAAGGAGTTCAGTCGGGTTGTAAAAAGCCAGACGTTGATTTTAAACTTGCCAGTTTAAGGTGCTTATTCTGTTATAATTTAAAATAAAACAGCATTTTTTTAAATATTAGATCTGATTAAAAACAAGATGCCGCCTGAGTTGTCCATCTCTGTTGTTAATATTTAGAAAAGTCCTCTTCAGGGCCTCAACTCACATTCATTATCATTATTGACTGGTCTGCTGATTATTTTCTCAATTAAATGTTTTCTTTATTAATGTGTTTCAAAACTGTTCATTTTGCTTATTTGATCAACCAAACTGTCCGAAGGTTATCTGTTTCATATTAAGGCAAGATTTAAAAAAAAAAAAAAAAAAAAACCCAGCAAATACAAGACGGCAATACATCAATTTAGCATAATCGAATAAATCAGCTGCTCGTTTCAGTTCTGGTTTTCATCATAGATTACAGATTATATAATAAAAGTGTATAAATCAATGGACTCTCGCCTAGCAGAGGTGTAACATTTACATCTAAATATAATCTCTTTTTATTTTTCTGGCAAAGTTGTATGTTTATAAAAAGGGATTTGCATTTCAATGTAAAAATATGATTCCATTATACTATTAGAGTATGAACCGAGTATTAACGCCCCGCTGCAGAGCGTGGCAGCGTTGGTTTCTTCTTCTCCTGATGTTTAATGGCGGCTGGCAGACAGCTTGTAGGTGTTTTACCACCAAAAGGAGCAACGCATCACAACCAGGCACATGGAAAAACTGGGGAAATAACAAAAGCACAATAGTCGCATATGCGAGTTTAATGACTATTTGAATATGAAATCCCCAAAAATACATAATGTTGGGAAAAAAAATTATAAAAAAATAAAAAAGAGGAGGTTTATTAATGCTGATATCTGAGGATATCGACCCTAAACTGAGATGACGGACTGATCTGTGTCTGGCTGTCTGCCGTCTCTGGTCCAGATTTATTTGATTTAATTTTTGAGGAGATGCTCGCTATGACTTGTGGTTGCGTGTGTTTTAGTGAAACAGCCCTGCGGGGAGGTTTAGCGTTGAGTTTCACTCCGTCGTAGCTGCTGGTTAGAGGTGTTGGGTTTTAATAAGATACCACAGAATTATGGTCTGTCACCCTCCGCCTGCTCTTGTGTTCAGCTTGGGAGAAATTAAAGCGTCAGTCTGGTATCAGTTTCTGAATATTTTTGTGTTCTTCAAATCCGACAGCGTGGTAGTCAAATGATTTAATCATAAATAAATCGCTGGATATTAGCAATATTGGGGATATTGATGAAAATATACATGTGGATAACATTTCTGATGTTTGGATTGGTTTGTAGGTTAAAGGGTCATACCTGTCGGCAAATTTCCTGAATGATTTTAGTATTAATATTTTAACACTCACGTACTTCCCCATAACGTGACAAGTGTTTTATTATGCCCCTTTTATTGTTGTTGGCGGCGTGGAGGAGCGTCTGTCTCTTTTCCCATCGCTCTCAGGCTGCAGCTCTGAGAAGCATTCGTTCGGTGAACCTAATCCATCTCCGTAAAGGAGAAGCTGACAGTTTCGGTTTGCAGAGTTGCATCAGAACGGAAATCTCAGGCTCCAAAACTTTGCCGCCGTTGCTCACTTCAGCGCCGCAGATTAAATGAGTGCTTTCGGCCAAACCAGCAGGTGACATGACAGAAGTGAGTGTGTCGTACTTTCAGCTTTCTACTCGGCCTCAAACTTTTCACCCAGCAGCTGACGCTCTCTGTGGTTCTTCTTCTTTCTTCTTCTTTTTTTTTTTGGACCCTCATTCTGTCAGTCACAAGCTAACAGATGAAGCGTAGCAAGATGCTTCTGCTCACCGTGGTCCGTGAAATTAAATAGAAAAGAAATGCTGACTTCACACAGCGGCTGTTTAAAATCAGGTTATTTTGTTTGTTACTGACAGTTTGTACATTATATTTAGTTTGGTTTTATTTTGAGAATAAAGCAAAAATAAAAATACTGTAATCCAACACATTAACTGCTGCATTAAGTTTAACCCAGAAAACTAATAAAGAGTGAGTTTATCTAGGAACCAACCCCTAGTGGTCGTCGGTGGTATTACATTTACAGCATCGGCCTCATGTTTCACTCACCGAAGCTGCGTTTATTTTTATTTACATCCTGTGCTTTTGACCTGTCATTTCTTGTCGTGGCCGTCTTGTCTTCCCCGTGTCTATTTCAGCAAATCACAATGCATTTTGATGACATCATCTTCAGCTTGTTCCACGCTGTGATTGGCCGCTACCGGCCAACCAACTTGCGTCACTCTTTACTGTCCCCGGGCCGTCGGTTTATTGGTTTATGTCGAAGCCTGCCTCATCTTTTCCTTTAAAAACATTCTCATGAACATTTATCCTTCGAGGTGCGACGACAGCGCTCACGTCTACACATCGTCTTCCACCACTTACTTATAAATGGGACCATCTCGTACCGGCTCGCTGCCCCCGGCACACTAACCCGTTAGTAACCGTGCCAAAGTACACCACCAGCTTGTTGGCTTAGCAGTTTAACGGCCCGATCAGGTTCCTAATAGGATATTGTAAAAATACCCAATCCAGGGTTCATAACGAGACGCGGAAAGGACAAGAAAAGTGTGAGAAAAATGTTTGATCGTTGTGGAAAGCAGAGGAACTCCCCAGATGTTTGGACTTCACGCTTTGTCAGTGCCAACTCTGTGTTATTTGGAGGCATTTTTGTATTTTCTTTTCCAGTATCGTGTTTGTTTTGGACCGTAGGTTTGAAAAAAAAAAATCAAAAAATCTAATATGACAGGAAAGATGTGGGAGAGTTTTAACAAACTCCTCCAGCAGCGCTGTTGAAATAGATTAATTTACTTGTGAATATTTTACCTCCCGTATCCTTTTTTTAAATAATGAGTTAAGTGTCAGAATGTCAGTCATTTCAACAGTTTCACAATGCTGGTGTACGCAGCGTTGAATAATTTCCATTTGGTTTTCTTTTTGCCTTTTTCTTGACACTAATTAAAGTGACTCGGAGCTGGAGAGCAAAGTAGGCCATCGAACACTGGGAGAGAACATCGCCCGATAAGAGGGGTGTTAGATTTTCCTTCCCGACTAACACCGCCCGCCGTCAGCGTCTCATTGTTGAGAGTCGTATCCCCGTCGCTTCATTTCTCACGATTTGCCGTTTGGCCTCGGTGTCTTTCACCATCAGAGTATCCGGAGGGATCGCTGACCGGAGGTGAGGACGAGGAAAAGGGACAGCAGTCCTCTTCGCTCGTCTTAGAGGGTGCGAAGGAAAAGGATTAGACACCATTTGTGTGGCAGCTTGAGGAGATGCAGACTGGTTTTAAGATGCAGAAACACAGTTGCGCAACAATTCAGATTGCCCCATTTCTGCATCGTACAGCGGACTTAACGTCGTGACCGAGGTCCATTTGGATCAGTGAAGGTGGAGAATCTGAACACGGCGTACGTCAAAACCTCGTATAAAGATTTCTGGACTTTTTGTATTTGAGACTCGGCTGGCAGCGCCGATCGTACCGGACCGAAGTGGTGAAAGATGGAGCTTTAGCGCTTTATATCTTCTGCGTGGTCTTCGTCTCGGCGCTGATCCGTGGTCGTAAACTCTGGGTAGACGGATGAAGACGGAGATCACAGAGGGGCGAGTTGGAGGAGTTATTAACACCAACATTAACGCTGAATAGTTGCAGTTCAGCCGAATGCCATCTGTTTCTGTTTCTAGCACTTTTATTTGGTTGTTTTGCTCTTCAATCACAGCTTTCAACAGACTGACGATGAAACGATGATCATGACCGACCTTTCGCATTTACAGGACTAAAACAAATGAAGAAACTACCAAGAGTTAACGATCAGGTTGATAAATAATGTCCTTTCTGAACTCATGACTGACGTGTGGTTTCCTTTCGTGTTTCCCTGCAGGCTGTCAGTTATTTTGAAACCGAATGATGCAACTCACGGCAATTAAAAATAAGTACAACCACATTTATTTCATTGATTAAAAAAAAAAAAAAAAAAAAAAAAGAAGAAGCAAAGTCAGAAAATCACACCACTTGAACATGGATGAACTTGTTTGGTTGTTGGCAGGCCTACCTGAGAAAAGTGCAGATGCATCAGTCAGCGCTCCTCTCCTTCGCCTCTGCAGCTCTACATCTTGCGGTTTCCTGTGCTTGGTCTTGTTTTCTTGTTGGTGTTTGTGTCTCGAGCGCTGAAAGGGAGTTCGCGGAGGTGAATTGAAATGCGGCCGGTGGTTTTTCACAGAACTCTCTTTAACCCACCTCATCTTTTCTTTTTTACACGGCACTACTTCACATCCACCCCATCAAAGCGCTGGAATATGGTTGAATATTGATGCGTGCGTATTGTAAACGCTCATCTAATGTGTATCTTTACCGTTAATAAAGTGAAAAAAATATTGCATAAATGCACCTTTTTGACAAATATATTTTTTCTTTAGTGCAGAAATAGCTTCTTGCTCCTCGTCTCCTCATATTTCACCTCCTTGTTCTCCCTCTATCCTCCTCTAAGTCCTTCACTTTTTTCTCTACGTAGATCCCATTCTCCCTCTTTCCACAATGCACCATCCTCCTCCTCCTCCTCCTCCTCCTCCTCCTCTTGCCTCGCCTTTTAATCTCACCCCACACTTTCCCCGCAGTCCTCCTGCCTCCATCGCTCCCCCGCTTATAGTGGTTGTGGTGAGGTTTTCAGCAGCGGGAGGAGGAGGAGGAGGAGGAGGAGAGAGCAACGAGAGCCGTCTGGAATCCATTAGGCAGTCGAGGCATCAGTGTTTCACTGTGGGAACCTTATTGATTGCCCTCCTTTATAATTATTCCACCTCCGTTCCCTCCTTCTGGCTCTGGCACCAATCACGCTTTCAGTTTCTCTCTCTTCCTCCTGCCCTTTATCCCCCTTTAGCCTCTTTCCCTTCATTTTTATTTTTTTTCGTCCCTCTTTTTGTGGCATCATGCCTTTTTTTAAATGTCACGCCGTGCCTGCGTGCTAAAACTCCCAAACCGTCTAGACGACACACTTTCTCTGTTTATTGATGTCATGTAAGACGTATTGACGTACTTACCAGCATGCATGCAAAGCTACCACATCCTACACGGGGGGAGCATCTGAAATCACTCATCATCATCATCATCATCATCATCATCATCATCACCACCACCACCTCTCTGGACACTCACCTGCTCCTCATGTTACTGTAGCACCAGAGCTGCTGATGTACAACAATGCACTGTGGTTTTAGTGGCGCTCCTATGATATTACATGGAAACTAAAGATCTGAATCATATTTAAAATACCTCAAATTGGTGCATTGTCAGGATTTATAATAATTATGTCGTCTGTGAGTGAATTTGAGTCACAAATCGCAGAAAATATACACATTTACCTCAGTTTTTAGAAATCGGTGGTAGGATGCATTTAGATGATATAAATAAATCAAATACCTGATGAAGGTGGGAATCTTTTGGAATCTCACAATTTTATTTAGAAATGCAGCGATTAGCTGGTCAGTTGTCTGACAGAACATTTATGGGAAAAACTAATTTGATGATGAAATAAATATGTTTTTACCGTTCCTGGCTTCTCAACTGTGATTGGATCGGATGCTTTTAGTTCTCATACAGGGGCGTGAACGCAATCTATGTAATTATGGGATATTGGTTAGAAATAATAATACAAAAAAAGCACATTTAAAGATATCACCATGGTTAATTAGAAAGTAGCTGCAGCCCTAATTTGGTCGTTCCTGATTTTGAGCGAAATTTAAATTATAATTCAATAAATAGAAAACAAAAACTGTATTTTAGCCAAAAAAAATAGTTGTTTGATGAGGATGCATTTCAGTAAATAGGAAAGGAACAGGGAAGTGTGATTTTACAGCTTTATTATAAAACATGCTTCCTTTTTTCTTTTTCTTTTTTACCAGTCTTAATTTTGTTCCAAAGATGTCACACAGCTTCCATCTGACCTCATATTTTGGTAACTTCCTGCGACTCCTGTGATGCCCTCAGACAGCCTTACAAAGCTCTGGCTTCTCTTTTGTTCTGTGCTCCCTCGAAGGATGATGCTGGCCGGAGGCTGCAGCCGGCCCAGCGTGCCAATAAGTGACGGCACGGCAAAAATCTGCAGGTGGAAATACGACCTCGGTATAAACGCAGGCTGTGTTTGAACTCCACGAGACTAATAAGACTAATTATGGGGTTTGTGTTGCTGTGTGGTTCATGACCATCACGTGTCCTGTTAAAACCAGGAGAAGGAAGTCTGCAGAAAGGAAGAGAGGCAGGAGGTTCTTATTGATTTTTGTATTTTATTTTTACTTTCTTCATTTTTCTCGGAGCGGTTTGGGGTTCAGACAACCCGTCATCTTTCCACTGCGCTTTTTCATTTTAGAGAGAAGATTGTCGAGACTTGATTTATTTAGTTCAGTTTTTATTTGAGCTTATTTGCTTTTTGTTAAAGCAAATGAATGAATAGCTGATCAGTTTAAAATGTCTTTTCCTTCATGTTGTCTTGTATACAGAGCTGTGGCTCTTCTGTTCCTCTGGCTGGTATTTATTTTAGTTATTTTGATAGATATTTTATTTTTTGTGTTTTTCCATCTTTGCAGATTTTTGCCGTGTTTTCTATTTTAAAATGTTGAAACCGTAGTTGGCAGACTAAACCGCTTACAACACGCCGAACACGTCAGTGCTTTACAGACAAAAAGACAGAAGTGTCCCATCAAACAGTCATCGTGTGTTGTAAGTTTACGGCTTCTTTTCTGTACATGGCAGCGGTTTCCCCGCTACACGCAACCCATGATTAACACTTCTCAGGTGTGACTCAATCAGCGTTTACTGACTCATCAGACTCGCAGCGGGTCCGAATTTGATTTTAAAGTCAGTGCAGAGTCTTCGCAGCGGCCGAAAGGTACGCGGATGCCGTCGTGATCCTGTGAAGCCAGAAAATCAAACCGAGGGGAAAAGACCGCGTGAATAAAGTGAAACGAGCCGTCATCCTCAGTTTTTGGGATTTACATGAAGTGAAACTTCCCCTTGAATGTCTTCAGTGGAAAGTTGAACTGTTTTCCTTTTTGTAATATGCGTGCAGGCTGCAGATTTATTTACAAAACAGCCGATTCGTGAATTCTTGAATTATATTTGCTCTTTGATTTCCTCTAAAGTTTAGATTTTACATCAGCGTGCTGTCAGTACTGTTCAGTCTTTCAGTTGGAGACTTCACTGAGCTGCTTTTAATTATCATTTTCATTTCTTTTTTTTTTTCCTCTGTATATTTTGGCACACCATCACTTGCAAGTTAAATCAATCAGTCTCCCCGTTAAGTGAGATTCACACCACCCACTGTTCATTGGTAAATAACAACCGAGTGATGAAATGAGCGCAGCGCCTCGTACCCTTTAGAATATTTCACCCTCTCACTTCTCGGAAGAATCGAGTCGTCAACACGCTGCAGGTGCCGTCGAACTGGAAGCACGTCAATCAGGAAATCATCAAGTCAGACGCACTCGTTCCATTTTTACAAGTCGGATCGGCGAACGTGAAACGCGAAGCCTGTTATCGTTGTATCGGCTCCGTTTTTATGATTAGTGTCAGTCAAACAGTGAGCTGTGCATCGGCGCCAGCTATTTAAAGCTAAAGGTTGTAAAACGCCACAATAAAGATAAGCGCGCGTAGTCATTCACTTGGAAGGCCTTGATCTCGGCCGTGGAGAGCGTTGCAGCTTCTTCTGCTGTTGCACTTTGAGTATCTGAAATATCGACAGTAATATTGAGCAGAAGGATTATTGAGGATAAATGAGGACGTGCTGTTGACGTTAGCGTCCGTCTGTTTCAGACTCCTGCTTTAACCACTTCGGCCTCTCTCTGTTTGAGCTGCGAGGCCGTCGAGGGCATGTCAGTCAGCGTCAGTCAGCATGTCAGCGTGTCAGCATGTCAGCGTGTGGGCGTGTTTGTGCGCCGTGTGTGTGTGTGTGTGTGTGGTTGATAACCGGCCCAATCATGTTTTTCTTCTCACTTTGTATCTTTGCAGGAAGTTCGGGGAGCGTCCTCAGCCACAGCGCCTAACAAGGTGAGTGTGCACACACACACACACACACACACACACACACACACACACACACACACACACACACACACACACGCACGTGCGTGTTCCCTTCACAGCTTGTTTTGTTGTCATGGTGGTGTTTGTTGGTCTGTTCCTGTGTGAACTGCAGAGAGGAACTAACCCTCCCAAAAGTGTGAATTTTCTTTGGTATTTAATATTTTTCTTTTTCCTAATTGTCATATTTAACACGTGTTAAATACGTACATTAGCCGGAGATGAAACTTTTTAAAAAGCTGTTGATGATTGTCGGGGCACCGAGGAGCTGTGTGATTTTAACAATGCGGCGATGCAGCCGTAACGACCGCAGCTGATTGGCTGCAGAGTTTGTTGTTGTTGCAACAGACTCTGCAGCCGTGTGTGTGTGTGTGTGTGTGTGTGTGTGTGTGTGTGTGTGTGTGTGTGTGTGTGTGTGTGTGTGTGTGTGTGTGTGTGTGTGTGTGTGTGTGTGTGTTGCCAGCCCGACGGTCCATACTTCCACCATGAGACAGCTGCTGACCTCCTGCTGCACGACATCATTACATCACCGTTCGTTAGCGAGACCTCATCCGTCGTGCTCGCTTGGAAACGAACCTCGTTTCTCAAAGGTCGTCCGCGGCAACGCATCTCGTCCGAGGACTGAACATTCGCTCTCCGTGCTGCGCTCCAGGTTTTGATTATTCTGCTCCTCTCAAGTCGGTTCCAAGTCATTTGGAGCAACATTTTGGGCGAACACACAATGTTGATGGATGTCGTGGCTTGTTTATGGACGCTTCGTGTGTGTGTGTGTGTGTGTGTGTGTGTGTGTGTGTGTGTGTGTGTGTGTGTGTGTGTGTGTGTGTGTGTGTTTCAGTTTTAATCTGTACTGTATGTATGTGTGTGTACACACTTGTTTGTGTGCTGGTGTTGGTCCTAGTTACTGGGAACAGGCCTGGCTCTGCCCGTATGCGTGTTCTTCGTGTGTGCGTGTGCGTGTGCTCGGCCTTTTGCGTGTGGCACTCAGCGGGGAAAATGAGGGGTTGCACATTGCCTGGAACAGCCGAGCATGGTTTTGGGAAGAAAAAAAAAAGGGGCCCCAGCACCTTTTGATGTGTCCCCCCTCTTCATTCATGTGCTGCCAGTCCGCTGGCGAGCGCCGGCCCTTCGACTCCTCAGATGCTTTTTGATGGCCAGAAATATGACGGGACACAAAACACGCCACGGCCGAAAGGCACAGAACAGACCTCCTTTAGTTCACTCACACCCACTTGTCCCCCCCTCCACACCCCTCTTTAAAAAAACAACAACAACAAAATTTTTCTTTATTTTTTTGAGCATCTGCAGCTCCGTGTTTAGTGTTTTTTTCCCGTCGGGCAGCAGCGCAGACCGCCGTCCTGCAGGGGCTTTTAAGGGCAGCTAAAGCTGCGGGTCCTGCAGGGCCGCACTGTCAGGAAGGCTACTCGACTGGAAATACAATACATGACACGCACACGCTGGAAGTGAGCGCGTGTGTGCAGCCCGGAGTCGGACAGATGCGCAAATCCAACACACGGACACACGAGGACGGCGGCTGGATGATCTGTTGGGGGCGACGCCCCTTCAAGGCCCGACTCTCCCAAACAAAAGAGGAAGAAGCAGCTCTGCACAATCCACTTTTTTAGTTTCAAATTCAGACTGAAATAAAAGGACTGATTGGGCTGCAGGTGCTTTTTTCTTGCTATTGAAGGGCGTTTTTGTGTGTGTGTGTGTGTGTGTGTGTGTGTGTGTGTGTGTGTGTGTGTGTGTGTGTGTGTGTGTGTGTGTGTGTGTGTGATACGATCAAAAGCCTGAGTTTGATTCACATGTAAATCTCACTGTCACAAGATCAGCTGACTGCATTTGATCCACCTCGTTGGTCGTTGACGCTGCAGACTGACCGGCCTGTCAAATATCAGAGCCGGTTGTTTTCGGTGATTCTCCATCCGTGTTAGAGGCTCACGAGAGGTCGTTTGAAGGTCAGACGTTTTGTCTTCGGCGTCCTCGGTTCTCAGAAACTTTAAAAGGAGGCTGATCGTTCACGTTTAAACACAAAGTTGACACAACAAACGTGTGTAATCCAACTTCAGTGATGCATCTTCATCGAGCTATTTCATATTAGTAAGCTCCTCCTCCTCTTTCTCCTGTTCTGTGTGTGTGTGTGTGTGTGTGTCTCTCTGCTGGAGACATTGTGGCAGATGTACAGGACAGATGCCTGTCACACACACCCTCCTCACACACACACGCACACACACACACACACACACACACACACACACACACACACACACACACACACACACACACACACACACACACACACACACACAGTGCCTGTTGTTGAATATATATATATATTTTTTTTATCTGTCTGGCACAGTTGTGTCTCACCTTTCAAGCCTCTCGTATTTCTCTCTTCGTCTCTTTCACACTTGCTGGATGCCTTAAATACAATAAATGAAATAAATAAAATAAATAAAATAAATAAAGTCCAACAAGAATTAAACCTGCTGCTGTGATGACGTTCTTCTGTCACCTGTTCAGCACGTTGTTGTTTGTTGTTTGTCTGCTGTGATGGTTCAGATCCTGCGTTGTCATTGGTTGCTGACTTAAAAAAAAAAAAAGTTATTTAATTTTTATTTTCTGCGTCTTCACGCTGGACTTGTTCAGGAAGTCGATCTCCGGCCTGGTCACAGTCTCTCTCACTTCTTCTTCTGTCTTTAGTGCTCAGGAAGAGACCGAATCTCTCTCCTGTGTGTGTGTGTGTGTGTGTGTGTGTGTGTGTGTGTGTGTGTGTGTGCGTGTGCGCGTGTGTGTGTGTGTTTTCACTATGTGTAAGAGATCTGTAATTACTCAGACGTCCTCGTCTGCCCTCTTTCATTTCCGTGACTTCTCGTCTCGATACTTTCCCCTTCAGAAGGTTAGTTGGCTCGGTTACATCATAGTTTTGTTATTTATAATAAAGTCATGACTTTTCTCTACGAGCTCTTAATTACTCATCTGCCGTCACATTTCCCAGAGACTCGTTGCCTGAAATCACCTGAAGAGGTTTTTGGACCTCGCCGCTCGGCCGGAGCTGCTGATTGTGCACGAAGTGCTGATGTGACTTCGTCATTTAACACAAGACCACTTTGTGTAATGTTGGGGAGAAAAAAAAATGCATTTGTGGTCACATATTTGTCGATCCACTCTTTTTGTGGCGTGAATCTTCTCTCTCGTCACATCCTCTTTTCATCGAGTGTGTTATTGCCATTAATTCCTGGGTAGATAATTGATTCTTCAGTTTATTTACAGTATTTAAACCCCGGAGGCCAAAAATCTTACAGCTGAAACATCAGAAGGAAATATTTTAGATGTCTTATTATTTTTTACCTTATTTCCCAACATTTCAGCCTCACACCTGACTTAGTTGGTATATTTGTAAACTTTGGGCTCCTCGCTATTATTTGGTAGAAAATTCAGCTCGGCTTGCACAACTTATTATCTTATTAATTTGATCTATTTCATTTGAATTCTTTCCACATCAGGAAGCTCGTGAGATAAAATCCACTGAGTCATAAAATGTCACTATTCTGACACCGTTATGCAGCGTAACAGTATGGCCTATGTTTGGGGGTTTTTCAACAATATTCAACAAACCACCAATAAATATGTTAGTTTTTTACTGACTAGTTAAAGGCAAGCTGTTGTGTTTATACTCGTATGTAAAGTTGTGTATGCTAGACCCAGAAGGAGGTTTAGTTTTATAGCTGAACACAACAGATGGTTAATTAATGCACGTTTTGTTCTTTCTGACTGACGTTGCCTTCGATTAACCGTTAAACTATTTCATTTGTTATTTTCCGATTTATTTATTTGTTCTAAGCGGAAATTACTTGTGTTTGCAAACGGCTCAAATGGCCTCTTGAGGGACGAATAAAGTTTGTTTGATTTGAATTTAACTACTAGGGGGTGTTTTTATGTGGTTATTGTGGTTAAGATTAATAAAAATATTTCACAACAAATACCAGCAGCTTCATTAAGTTTGTTGCAGAGCGAGTTGCGGCTGCAGTGACTGTATGTAGATGGATGATGGAAAATATGATGTGATTGACACATATACAGACTGTGGATAGCGTAACAAAGTGTGTGTGTGTGTGTGTGTGTGTGTGTGTGTGTGTGTGTGTGTGTGTGTGTGTGTGTGTGTGTGTGTGTGTGTGTGTGTGTGTGTGTGTTCTGTGTGTGTGTGTGTGTGTGTGTGTGTGTGTGTGTGTGTGTGTGTGTGTGTGTGTGTGTGTGTGTGTGTGTGTGTGTGTGTGTGTGTGTGTGTGTGTCACACCTGTGATGTCATCCTTCCTGTAAGAGCAGCAGGTCACCGGCACCATGAGAGGTGCGACACGAGGCCTGCAGGTCCAGACTGTGTTCTCTGTAACCAATCAGAGCGCCTCCCCGAGGTTAATGTGTGTGTGTGTGTGTGTGTGTGTGTGTGTGTGTGTGTGTGTGTGTGTGTGTGTGTGTGTGTGTGTGTGTGTGTGTGTGTGTGTGTGTGTGTGTGTGTGTGTGTTTCAGTTTTAATCAAACCTCTCTCTTGTTGATGGAGTTCGTCTGGACTCGTCTTGCACCTTTTTTTTTTTCCTCCCTGGCTTTTATCTAATTTCCTCCATGTGGTGTTTAAACGGTATCAGACTGCTTTGCATCGCTCAGGTTGCCTCAAATGTTTGGAATTCGAGGAATCGACTACCTTCATCGTTTTCAGTCGACGCTGCCGTCACGTAGAAGAAGTTGTGATTGATTTTTGGCCGAAGCATTTCAGAAAAAAATAATTGTCTCATCGTGCAGTGAAGGAAGAAATCCAAAAAACTTTCCAGTCCACTGTATGAAATGCAATCCCTCTCAGCCTTCCTCCTCCTCCTTCTCCTCCTCCTCTTCCTCTTCTGTACCCCCCCCCCCACTCCTCCCCTCCTCCCACACCCACCCCCTTGCTTTTCATAACAAAAGGTCCCGTCAAACCCGAGCGTGCGGCGGAGAATGGAGAGCAGTGTGTCAGGTGTCACCGACATCTGTGTGTGTGTGTGTGTGTGTGTGTGTGTGTGTGTGTGTGTGTGTGTGTGTGTGTGTGTGTGTGTGTGTGTGTGTGTGTGTGTGTGTGTGTGTGTGTGTGTGTGTGTGTGTGTGTGTGTGTCTTCGGCCCGAACGTCCTCCGAATGTTCTGAACACTTTTAGTTCTTGTGTACGTGAGTTGACAGAAGTAATCGGAGCAGCGGACGTTGCAACATTTTGACACGAGATGAGGAATCTTTGCTGGTGAGCTCAGCTCGCTTGTTTTTGTTTTTTCAGCTCTGCTGCCCCCCCCCCACCACACCCCCACCACACCCCCTCCGGTCCCGGTTCCTCTCGCTCTGCACATTTATCTCCCCCATGTTCCTCTCCCTCGCTCCTCACTGTCCCTCTGAGCTGGTCATTAACGGTTCACCCCCCCACCCCTCCCCCTCAACTGGACCCAGCTGGGGAGAGCAGAGCTTTTTTGGCTTGCAGGCTCTGAGGCCTTCCAGAGGTCACTGCGAGTATACCGTATGAGTTTCATACTTAACACTTTATCGTGTTCCTTTTATTGTTTTGTTTTTTCCACGATGCCTTTTTTAAAAACCTACTCGACAATCCTCGGTGACCCCGACGCGACCCGAGAGGCTCGTCACCCCCCCCGCCCCTCTCAACCCCCCATCACCCTCGCCTCGTCTGCCAGATCATAAAATAGCCTGTTAATGAAACTTAACTCTCCGTCTCTTCCTCGTTTTCTTGTTGCAGAGAAGCGATGAGGAATTACCTGAAGGAGCGAGGCGACCAAACCGTCATGATCCTGCACGCGAAAGTTGCACAGAAATCCTACGGCAATGAGAAAAGGTGAGTTAACGGCAGCTTCTTCGTTCACGCCCCTCCATCCACGGACGTGTCCTCAGACCTTCATCGTCCTCGGGAAGTTTAAAACGAAGTCTCACAGACTTAAACGTGGAAAACTCTCGGACACAAACTTCACACCTGGAACACTTAAACACTGTGTTGTCTGCTCTCGCTTTATGGTTTTGTACATGTTTTGGGAGCATTTCTCGCTGCGGTTCAGATGATCTGTTTTCAGTGGTTCTATCAAGCGCAACACGGGTTTCAGACCGAGTGTCTCCGTGCAGCTGTTAAAGTAACAAACATACCTGTATGTTGGTCTTCAACCGAGCGGTGCTCGGGCGCATCGTCGGCACTTTGCTATCCGACATTATTGACCAATACGAACTTGGTCTTAAGGCAGTGGTGCAGCATTGTACTGTTATTTTAAGGATTCGTTAATAGTACGGTAACATGAAGCTACACGGGCCGTTGGATCCCTGAGCTCTACACGGTGCATTTATATCCTTAGAATAAAGCCCTTTTATGTGGAACTAAAACAAACGGCTTTCTTGGTTCATCAGATAAAAGTAGAATCGATCTAACTCCACAAAATGTGAAACTGTTCCTTCAAAAGGAAGTACGGCACTGATCCGCGTCCTAGAGGGAGTTATTATCGGCACCAAGTAGGAACATAACAACTTGGCCTTTCCCTCTGATCTTCGTCTGGACCCCTTTATGGCAACGATTTACGGACGGGTGTCGAGCATCGGTCGGGGGGGAACGGGATGGAAAACACGCTCTGCAGCTCGTCTCTGTGCCGAGCGGGTATCCCGACCCCTCCGACCCCTCCGACCTCTCGCATCCACCGAGGTCAGCAGAGGAAACGAGCGCCGACCTTTAGCACGAGGCCGTGTTCAGGTGAAGGCTGGGAGCAGGAGGAAGAGGGGGGTTCGGGGGGGGGGGGGGGTTAGACCGTGGAGAGCATGCAGGCCTCCGAGGTTCAGCCTCACCTGCTGCTCTGCTTCCTCGTTGCTTTCACACAGTGACTGATTGTGAAGTCTAAAGAAAGTCCGCTCCACCACTCACTTTTATTTATTTATTTTTTATATTTTGCTTCTTTCCTTTTTTCCCCCTCTTCCCCACCTTGTACTCATTTTTCAAAACTCTCCATCCTCCGCCTGTTTTCTTGGCTGATCTCATCAGGCCTCTTATCTCTCTGTAAAATCAGCTGTTGCAGGCCAGCGCAGAGACACCTCGAGAGAGTTGGAGCACAACAGAGGGAGAGAAAGAGGTTGAGGCTGGAGATGAATTCCTCAGATCATTTTTTTTTATGATCATCCATCCCGTCCAGTTAAAGTGACACCGGAGAGGAAGAAACCGAGGCGAGAGGAAGCGTTCAAGCATTCCTGTCACATAACGAGTCCTTGTGCCGGATCAGCTGTTTGTGAGCGTGTCAACCAGACGCCAAATGCAGGGCTTTAAATTCATCCATGCAGCCGCAGCGCAGACTGAATGCCGAGCGAGTCTTGGAGGGATTCCTGCTGCATCACAGTCACGACAAGTCACATGTACAGTCTGGCACCTTCCTGATTACTTCCTGCTGCACCGCAACAAGGGAGCCTCCAGAAAAACCCCAGAAAGTGGCTGCATGGAGAATGTTAATGCGCCGTCTCTCCCTCCTTCTCTCTCTCGCCACCTCTTTCGCCGTCTGCGCTTTTTTTTTTTTTTTTTTTAATAGGAGGTGAAAGTAGACAAACACCCACAGAGACAGACGGGTTGTTGCGAAATAGGTCGCTTTCCAGTTCCACGCTGACGCACTTGAGTTTATTTGAAGTGCCGGTTCAGGAATGAGTCGATTTCTGAGTTAAGAAAGTCGTCACTCATCATAATGGAATTTTCTTTCTCTTTGATATGTTTTAATGGTGTTTCAAGGGGAGAAGAGCAAGAAAAGTATGATCTTCTAAAATGGAATAAAGTTACTTTTTAAATATATATATGATGTATTAATGGTTCAGATAATTTGTCTGCGCTGGACACGGAAACATCTGCTGAATAAGTTCTGACAGCCTTAAGATAGATGGTTTTAGAGCAATTGTACATAACAGCATGTGGATACAAGGTTTTAACTGCAGTTGGAGTTTGGTGCAGGTCTGCCCTCTACTGGTGGAAAGAAAGAGATGCACATTACTCACTATTCAGAGTTGTCCTGCTTATTTTTAGTAACTCACACATTTAATTTTCAAAAATGTAATAAATTCATGTGTTAAACTGATATAATGCAGCTTTTTCAGTCATACAGCCGTTTTGTTTTTTTTGTCATTTAATGAGGCAGCAGGACAAAAAAAAAAAGTTCAACCTTCATGCTGCAATAGTTGTTGCACCAGTAAATACAGTAAAACACGGGTGAGAATAGGGTTTTAAATTCATGCTCATCTCTTGATTGGTGATTTGCGTCCAGGTTCTTCTGCCCTCCGCCCTGCGTCTACCTGATGGGCAGCGGCTGGAAGAAAAAGAAGGAGCAGATGGAGCGAGACGGCTGCTCCGAGCAGGAGTCGCAGCCCTGCGCCTTCATCGGCATCGGCAACAGCGACCAAGAAATGCAACAGCTCAACTTAGAGGGAAAGGTACACAAAACACACACACACACACACACACACACACACACACACACACACACACACACACACACACACACACACACACACACACACACACACACACACACTGTCATTTATACTCAGGTGATGCCAGAGCTTCACACCTTCCCTCCACGTCCTTTGCAGTAATTATAATAAATAAGAAGTTAATCATCTGCCCTCCGGTGCATTTAAAGGTTATTAATTCAAGACATTTTTCTGTTGACAGTGTTTGACAAATAAGTTGCTTTAAAAATCTATTGATTGTGTATGAATGTGTTCTTGTGTAACTGTGTTTTTTTTGTTGTTGTTTTTTTACAGTCGTTTTAAAGAAAAGTTTCACGGAATCAATTATTTTAAGGGAAAGAAAAACGTATCTAATCATTTCTGTTTTTCTTTCTCGTCCCTATTTTTCGTCTCTTGTCTCCCCACCAGAATTATTGCACAGCCAAAACCTTGTACATATCCGACTCCGACAAGAGAAAGCACTTCATGTTGTCTGTCAAGATGTTCTACGGCAACAGCGCTGACATCGGCGTCTTCCTCAGCAAGAGGATCAAAGTCATCTCCAAGCCTTCCAAAAAGAAGCAGTCCCTCAAAAATGCAGACTGTGAGTTGCACACGCGTGACGAGATGATCTCCATGTTCTAGACGTCATGTTTAGCTCTCGTACTGCAGTAAATTTTACGTGTCTGTCTGAAGCTCTCAGGAGTTTTGTGGCTGATTTTTTTTGCTGTTGACCGTTTTCAGCCGAGTCAGCGCTGTGACTGCAGATGGAAACTGAATATTTCCTGCCGGTGCTGCTTCACACAGAAACTTTTCTTTTAGCAAACCGGAAGGATGCTTTTATTTTGAAGATGTTCGAGGAAAAACAGCCGACTGATTGCGTCTGTAGAAGTAAAAATACATTTATTGACTCCCAGAGGGATGGATTTACATACAAGTTCAATAAAATGTTGTTTAGTTTAACCTTGACGTTGATTTGATAAGGATGGCCTGGAGGTCTGAATATCTTTTATATAGGAGCTCTTTTTAAAATGGTAAAACAGTTTTGATGCACAGATCAACACAGACTCTACACCCTAAAAAAAGAGAGTGAAGAAAGAACAAAGGTTAAAAAGATGGGAAAAAAATGTTCAACAGAGAAGGAGGCATTTAAAAAGTATAAAACGTTGTTACGAAAGTTAAATTATAGATTTTTGTCTTCAAATTGTTCATGACTTATTTCCCTGCTTATTTTATTGTCATCTATCTGCTGTTATTATGTTTTCAAATTAACTTTATTGTACTTTTACTTCATTAATGATGATTATTGAATGCACAAGTGTTTAATAGATATATTCTGTATACTTTGTAAGTTTATTATTATCTGTACTATTTCTAACCACTAGAGGGCAGTGTACCTGCAGACAGCTCCTCATCCCTCCACTAACACAGCTGACCTTTGAGCAGCGGGTCGGTTTTTTTGGCGTCATTATGTAAGTTTCCTCTGCTCCATCCACAGTGTGCATTGCGTCCGGGACCAAGGTGGCGCTGTTCAACCGACTGCGATCCCAAACGGTCAGCACGCGTTATCTACACGTGGAGGGCGGCAACTTCCACGCCAGCTCCCAGCAGTGGGGCGCCTTTTACATCCACCTGTGTGAGTCTCTAATGTTTTTATATCTGTAACATTGAAATGAGTTCGTAGACTTGGAGAAGCATCAGAAGAGTCTGTAATTACGCCGCTGAGTCATCGTGGACAAAGAAAGCGACTGATCAATTGAATGTGGTCTTTAAGTGTGTGAAAACAACAGCGCGGCCCGTGGGCGGGTCGTTGAAGCGCTAACGTCTCTTCGCTTGTGGTTTTATCTTCCCAGTGGACGACGAGGAGTCGGAGGGGGAGGAGTTCACTGTGAGAGACGGATACATCCACTACGGCCAGACAGTCAAGCTGGTTTGCTCCGTCACCGGCATGGCTCTGCCCCGACTGGTAACCATCACACATCACAGATCCCATAAAGTCCGACTGAAATAGAAACTGTAATGAGCTCCGGAGGGACGCTGATTCATTCAGCGCAAAAGGGAGTGAATTTAAAGGAATAGTTCAACATTTTAGGATCAAATAATGGAGAAAGTGGATAAATAACAGGAATAGTCTGACATTTTGAGCCCCATAAACCTGCAACTTGCTGATCTTACTCTTTATTTTTTGTACAAATGAAACTAACAGGATTTGATGTAACTCGATGGCACCGGAACTATTAAGTTTAAGAGATTAAATGCATCGTGACTGAATTCAGGACAAATTCAGGTATTAATGAGGTTGTCCATCCTCAAATATTCATTATATTCATTATCATTCAAATATTCCTACTAAAAATGTTATTCTCATAACTTTTGTTCTTTTGTTCTTGCATCATAAACAACCAAATTCAAAGGGGATTTAACTGTGTTTAAGAAATTAACAAAACTATTGAAAAAGCTTGCTGTCTTCTTTTTTTTGTCCAGAAATATATAAGTGGCCAGAAAAACTTTAAAAAAAAAAACAACCGTTGGACTGCAATTTAAAAGTGCTTGTGGTCAGATTTCATCACCTTTGGACAGACCAGCTCCCGTTTCATGTGAAATGAGTCATCCCGTTGTTCTTTAACAGATATCAGAGCACTATCAGGTCTTTATCTCCTGTAACTCTTGGACTCAAACTTGTCAAACACAAGATAACATAAAGACCTTGTTTGTATCCGGAGAATGTTTTCCTGACGTGTTACTCATATTTGAAGTAAGCAGCTCGGGGAGCGTTTCATCATTTATTCAATTCTTCTTCCACATTTACGTTCTGACTCGTTCTTTCTTTCCTTAATTTTCCTCGTTCTTGTCGTCTCCCCTCTCCACCTTTTCTCCACTTTTTCCATCCATCCCGTAGTTGGCTAATCTCTCTCTCTCTCTCTCTCTCTCTCTCTCTCTCTCTCTCTCTCTCTCTCTCTCTCTCTCGCTCCATCTTTCAGATCATCCGTAAGGTGGACAAGCAGACGGCGCTGCTGGACGCCGACGACCCCGTCTCCCAGCTCCACAAGTGTGCCTTCTACCTGAAGGACACCGAGCGCATGTACCTGTGCCTTTCCCAAGAAAGGATCATCCAGTTTCAAGTCAGTGTCAGCGTTGAAGTTGCTTGTGTGCTTTTTGTTTTTCTTGTTGTGTGGAGATGTTTGGGTCGGGATGCCTCATGTTTCCCCTCCCCTCCCCTCCCCCCCTCCACCAGGCCACTCCATGCCCAAAGGAACCAAACAAGGAGATGATCAACGACGGCGCCTCCTGGACAATCATCAGCACAGACAAGGCTGAATACACTTTCTACGAGGGCATGGGCCCGGTCCACTCGCCTGTCACCCCCGTGCCTGTGGTAGAGAGCTTACAGGTAGTTACGCAACCTCCTAGCAGGACATCGTCTCCGCTTCGCTGCACGGACCAGGTTTCACCCGGCTCCGTTTTTAAAAAAAAATTTTTTATCTGCAGCTAAACGGCGGCGGCGACGTCGCCATGCTGGAGCTGACGGGACAGAACTTCACTCCAAATCTGCGGGTCTGGTTCGGAGACGTCGAGGCCGAGACCATGTACAGGTGGGTCCGTGCCTCCACCCGCATATGGGCCCATTAATTAGCATTTATCCGGATTCATTTTCAACATCTCTCCTAGTTCTTTTTTTATGCACGTTGTGATTTACCAGAAGACTTGAAAGTGACATTTTGTTGGAAATTGAGATTTATTATTTATTTTCTTATTCACACGTAGTTATAGTGTTAATAGTCCACTACGAGGGATTTAACCCTTTAAGCCCTATAGAGGCCCCTAATTGGGGGCCAAAGAGAAGACTTGGTAAAACTATTATTAAAACATGGACATATATACTGATATTTACACATCTGAACAAATCTCACAAGTGTTTCCTTTATTATTAAAAATATTTTTTAAATATATTTTTTTATTGTGGTTGCAGAGATATACTCTTTTTATTATGGGTATGAAATTTTTGAGCAGAGGCCTAAAAAAATAGGTATGTTTTTAAAAGGTTAAGGAGTTATTAGAGCTGTGAGTCACACAAAATGATGCGTTTCATAACCTGTTTGCAGATCCTATGAATTCATAATGACACAAATACCTGATGGAGGAAATGAATGCTCACGTTAACGTGTAATAATCTTGTGGTCAGATCCAAACTGTTTAAAGAGTTCCTATGAAAACAGAAGTTTGTTTTTCCTCCATGGAGTTGAGTTTACAGACGGATTAGTTTCTGTGTTTATCGACACCGCCCACCGAGTGTTTCTTTAGAAGAATATCAGCGTCCTCAGGGACCACCTGCAGTCCAACACAACTCAGGACAAGTTGGACTTTTGTATGATAAACTTAATCAACTTAGCAGTTTGTCAAGAGATATTTTTGCTGGCAACATTATGCTGTAGTCGCCATCATACACCAGTTTCCTGTAAGATTTCCTCTTTATCACAACTGTAGATTTGTAATATGATAAAAAAAAAAAGAAAAAAAAAGAATGCAGAATGAGTTTGGAAACAGTCCAGCTAACTGTCCAAAACCCCAAAGATGAATTCTTGATTTAATTAAACATCATCACAGCTGATCCGATCCACGACATCACCGACGCTTAAACCGACATCTTAATCTACCCAACAACAAAACGTCCTCAAGTTTGAACATTTAATTCACACGGTGATCCTTTTAGCATCATTTTGTATTCAACGTTTTTTTTTTTTTTTTTGTAAAATAAACTAAACTAGTTTCTGACATATGCAGTCACTTCCTACGATTATAATCTTAACCCTTAAAACCACCAAAATATTTTAGTTCTCACAAGAGCCAACGTTGAATCCTGAAAGTCACGTTTTACAAAAACAGATCGTATGTGATAAAGAACACAAACAAAGAAAATTATATTAATATATCACAGTGTGTATAAAAGTACTTTATCACATACTTAAAACCAGTTTTTTTTTTTTGTGTGTGGTTTGCTTCGATGATTGTTCGTTTTATTTTGAAAGGCATATTTTCTTCTATTCTATTGAATGCAGAGTTTTTTTGTTTTGTTATTTTTTCACAGGAATTTAGCAAAAATCAGAAGCTCCTGCAAACATGACGTAGATTGCTTGAATTTTCAGCGATCGTTGATGATGATTTCCCGGATGGACTTTTGTTTGTGTATCTTTCTCCCCCCGAAACGCTGCCCAGGTGTGCGGAGAGCATGCTGTGCGTGGTGCCCGACATCTCCGCCTTCCGCGAGGGCTGGCGCTGGGTGCGGCAGCCCGTCCAGGTGCCCGTCACGCTGGTGAGGAACGACGGCATCATCTACTCCACCACGCTGACCTTCACCTACACGCCGGAGCCGGGGCCGAGGCCGCACTGCAGCGCCGCCGGCGCCATCCTGCGGGCCGGAAACTCCAGCCTGCTCAGCAACAGCAGCCAGGAGGCCGGCGCCGGCGTCTACGGGCCCAACAGCACCTCCAACGCCGGAGTCACGTCCTCGTCCTCCACCGCCGCGGCCGTGGTCTCCTAACGCACACCGGGGGGCCACTCCATACTATTATGCCTTGAGAGCAAATATACCAGACGGTATATAAAGACTATAGGAAATAAACAAAACAAAAAAAAAACTGACTCACTCTAAAGTGCTGCGTATTAATTTTGGATACAAAGAAGCTGAAATGGAAAAAAAAATACAAAAAAATCGGCGGGACAAAAAAGGAGCGAACGCAGGGGAGATCCGAAGGAGCGACCGCCGACGGGAATAACCCCGCCTCCACCCCGACCCCGACCCCCCCACCCACACCCCTCTCCTGTGGTCACTTCTCGGGACCTGCCTGTCCAGTTCTGGTGTTTTTGGGATGAGTTGAAGTTCCTGCAGGCTTCAGAGCACCAGCACCTTTCTACAGCTGTGAGAATGGAAACCACAACAACAATACATCCACCGTGTAAAAAAACAACAACAACAACAACAAAAATCATCTTATTTTCTTTGCGCCCCCTCCCCCTCCCCTTCCTCCTCCCACCACTTGTTTAATAATTATTCCTTTTTTTTTTTGTTTTTGTTTTTGTTTTTGCATTGATTTGCAGAATCCCGCCGGGGGGGGGGGGCGGATGTATTGTTGTTGGAGGCGCGAGGATGCAGAGGGACACGCAAACAAAACAACAACAACAACAACAAAAAACGTGACGATAACATAGTTTTTATGGACCAAGGATCTTGTATAAGCTTTAGTAAAGGTACATTTTTCTCCATACCTTTTTTGTATTAAACATATAGTACACTTTTGTTACCAAATAGTTTCTATTCTTCCTCTGAGCTTCGGGCTTTTGTTTTCCCCCTTCGAGGTCCAAACCTGTATGTTATGGCGACCTTACTACAAACGCCTGCTTCTCAGTCTTTGGATTGATTTTTTTTGTTTTTGTTTTTGTTTGTTTGTTTTTGTTTGTTTTGATACTCTCTCTGTTGGGGAAAAAGTCTGGGTTGTTTATTTACTTAAGCGAAGGTTGTTTTTGTTGTTTTTAAATCGGGGAATAACCTCAGAGGGCCTATTTTTTATCATTTGGTTTTTTATGAAGTCTTTAAAAAGAAAAGCTTTAAGCAACGCCTCTGCCTTGCCTGCAATACTTCTATGTGCGCTAACGTCTCCTGGAAAGTAAACACATCAGTACATCTCACACGGAGCCATAGCAACACTTGCAGAATATGTGGACAAAAAAACAACAACAAAAAAACAACCAACGTAGACTTCCATGGTTACGAAAACGAGTCATGTAATAAGCGTAGTCGTGGACTTAAACAGGATAGCCTTAGTACTGTATATTCTTACTGTGTAGGCAGTTAAACCAGTCACATATCTTAATATCCTCTTATCTGTGTCGCTCGCCGCCAACGTATCACATCACCGAGTGTTTTCGAAAAACCTGCACCTGGCGAAGGCGTCTTCCAGTGTGTAATGTAGTTCTGGTGGCTTTAACACACACACACACACACACACACACACACACACACACACACACACACACACACACACACGGTTGACCGACGGGAGGAGAAACCGGTTTCAGTGACGCCTCGTCGCCTGTAGGTGGAGGAACACGCTGACTCATCAGATCATATCGTGTGTTTCCACACCACCGAGACGTCCCTCCTTTGATCAGCTGATCCGATCACGTGATCACATCCTGAAGATCACACCGACGCGCCAACTTCCAGTCCCGTTTTTCTACCCGATGTCTCAGATCGAAACCCAGATGTCACTTCAGTCGCTTTCTTTTCTATTGAAGCTCGAGCCGCTCCGCCTCTCGTGACTGAAGCTCCGCCTCTTGTGACTGAAGCTCCGCCTCCTTTCAGAGTCAAGTGATTCAGAATGAGCCTTTTATTCATTTTGTTTCCTGGTCTTGGTGTCGTCAGGTTTCTCCTTTCGTTCGTCACCCGTCTGTTAGTCACCCCCCTCCAGCCCCCCACACCTCCAAAACAAAGAAAAGAAAAGTTGGACACTTTTCATTTTGATGTGGCCTTACTCAAAACTTCAATTTACACACAAAATTAAAAAAAAAGAAATCAGCTGTTTACTCACGTTGGAAGAACCTGTGCACCAAAAACAAAGCTTCCTGCTTCCTTATGTGTGGAGCTGCTGTCGATGAGCTCGTCGCTGCGGCTCTCCAACCATCGTTCAGCCGGCCTTCGCTCTCCGTGGACACGTACAATAAGCCCCTTTTCATTTCTTTGTTTTTCTATATTTTCTATTCTCATGCGGTGCCCGGCACCTTCTCACTTTTTTTGGTACAATGTCTCACGAGCGCTGTAAAGCTCCTCTCGGCCTTCTTCTTCTTCTTCTTCTTCTTCTTCTTCCTCTCCTTCTCCAGTTGTTTCTTTTTACGACGTCCTGTGGTTTATTGTCTTTGCGGAACAAAGCGTGTGTACATTGTGAACTCACCGTTGCACTCATACGTGTCCGTGGCGACCGCGTCTCCTGTCGGAGTATAAAGGCCTTCTAAATGTGTATTACTGAATTATGTGCATTTTCCGAAACATAACAGCAATATTGTACAGGTCATTTCATCGTGTTTTGTCCGCCTGAGCACTAGTTCACCAGCCAGCAAAATATGTGTGTGTGTGTGTGTGTGTGTGTGTGTGTGTGTGTGTGTGTGTGTGTGTGTGTGTGTGTGTGTGTGTGTGTGTGTGTGTGACTTTCATAACTAGTCGCTGTAATGGATTATCGAGTCAGACTCGCTCCATTTCAAAGTGTGTTTCCAACTCCGAGAAAAAAGAAAAAGAAAACTGTCATTGTTTTTTTTGGGTTTTTTTTTCCCGTCTTCCACCAAAATGTCTGATAGTCGTGGAGGAAACATTCAAAGGCAATACTTTACTTGTGATCGTACAGTTCAACTGTAAACACTTCTGGGGGGAAAAAGAAAACGCAAAGAACAAGGATGCTGTAACTTGAATGTCTGCTTTAAATGAAGTATTTCAGAGTTTTCTTGCGTAAAAACCCTCGAAATAGGAACAAAAAAGGATTCGCTTGCTCCCCTTCTGTGTAAAAAAAAAAGAAAGATAAATGATTAAGTTATGCCCCCGTTTCGCCATCTTTGCCCACCTGTTTGTCATTAATGTTAAATGTTTTATATTGTAATATTGATATTTTTTAAATTATTGGTACAAAGTCTCTCCCCATGTCTTATGTCAAAAAAAGAAAAGAAAAGAAAAAAAAAAAAAAGTGCATTATTGCCCGTGCTGCCTGGGTTTGGCCTGGGAGTGTATTTTTAATTTGTTTTTTCTGAAAGAGGCCACTTCCTGTCTGTCCTGGAAATCGTGGAGGGAGTCGCAGGTGCTGCAGCGGCAAAGTGTAGCATCCAAATAAAAATAACCGAAACAGAAACAAGTATTGGCGCTTCTTCACACCGAGCTGCAGGTGGACCTGAACCCTTTACTCTGCAGGACGGAGGTCGCAAAACCTCCGCTGCACTGCTTTCTTTCTACGTCTTCTAGCTCTACATTCAGACAGCTTCTTTTTTTTTAACATAGCTTCTGCGTTCGCATCTTCCTCCGCCGCCCCTCGAGCTCAGACATTTCTTTTAAAAACATTTTTTTTTTTTTTTAGGGGAGGTTTTTTGTTTTGTTTACACGTCTGGCTCCTCTTCATCTCTTCCCGCAAGTAAATAAAAAAAAGAAAAAGGGGAGGGGGGGTGATGCATGCTTTTCAAAAAGAAAAGTGTCGCCTTGACAATCGGAGCCGGTTTACAGTTTGTTTTTAAGGGATACGGAGGAAACGGAAGAACCTGCAAACATGCTGTAACTCATGAAACTGTCTAAAGGGGTCAAAAAAGAAATGTTACATGCCTTCTTCAAACGCGCTGTATTAACCTGCCGACAAAGCTTTCAGAGAGAGAAGGAAAAACAAACAAACACCATCTCATCAGATGCTTGTTAAAGAATATCTGTCTTTTCTCTTTGGGTAATATTTTGCGCTTCACCTCCAAAAAAAAAAAAAAAAAAAAAGCAGCTGTGTTTTTTTTTTTTCTTGTTTGTTTTTATAATGAGCTCTGAACAATGTATGTATCCTCTAATATGCCAAATGTCTTTTTTATAATGTAGTTTTCATGCACTGCTAAAAACAAAAACAGGGCAGAGTGAGAGGCAGCTTTAAACTAATTTTCAAAAAAAAAAAAAAAAAAAAAAAAAGAATTTCAAAAAACCTGAATAAGTAGGAGTGTGGAGCCCTTTTCTCTGTCGCTCTCAGCCTTACTTTCTCCTTCAGACTATTTGGCTGTTTGCACTACAGAGCTCTAATCTTCCTCTTTCTCACACATCTCATCCTCACTCTTCACATGTTTTTTGTATGTACATTTCTCACCTTTTCTTTTTAACATGCAGCCCTTTAATGCTTAGCTTCGCTACACTCGGATCACTTCTTTCTTTTTTTTTTTTTTTGGTGTCATTTACCCCTCTTCCTCCTCTTCCTCTTCCTCTTCCTCCTCTTCTTCATGTCCTTCCACTATCTTCCACTTCTCACTGTATCTGTGTATTATTCTAGTAAATGGTAAGCAGAGGTGTCATTGTGGTAGTATACTCAGTGCTCAAAGGGTGGCTGATGGTAGAAACCTGTGCCGTTTGTAACATTTAGCAATAACGTCAAAAACAAAGGGGACGGTTTGTTGTTTTTTCTGTTGTTTTTTTTTTTTTTTTAACATACGTTAGTTTGTTTTTGTACATATTGCAGCTCCAGATCATGCTCAAATCTGTATGTCATTAAAAGAAGAAAAAAAAAAAAACGAGAAAAAAAAAAACTTGCAATATTGGCATAAAAATGAGAAATTAAAAAAAAAAAAAGTGATATAAAATCTCGCTGTGCGGATGTCTTTAATTGTCATTTGAAGCTCAAGCAATTACAGTTTCTTCTTTTTACACCTTTACTTAAAAAAAAATACTGAAAGTGTAGAAATGTATGACTCAATCTCTCTCCCCTCCCCCCTCCCCCCAAACACATAAACACCTCCCGTGGCTGCAGGGTGAAGGCCGGTGAACATGAAGCCCATTTGGAGATCCCAGACGAACATCCACTTTCATCTCAGCTGTTACAAGCTCCGCCCACATTTGCTCGCCAGCAGTCAGTTATTAAACGTGTACATTTACAAACACGTAAAATCACCGTCATTTGTGTTCATACATTCATGAATGTGCTCACATCTTCACACATTACAGCAGAATACTTCAGATGTCCAACATGTTCCCCTTCGAACCTTCAAAAACAACACAGGAAACGTTGGAAAGAAACAAACACCCGAATGAGCTGCTACATCGATGCTGCTAATATTTAACACGGAGATCGGGTCTTTGAAGAGGAGCTGCAGGTGTTTAGAGTCCCACCAATACACGATACGGCTTCTCCAGCTCCCGTAGTACACACAGTACACACACAGTACACACAGTACACACACAGTACACACTGGGTCAAGGACAAGCGCAAAACTATTTGTGCACAGGATGATTTTGTTTGCAAAACAGGTGCAAATAAAAGTGTTTAAAAATATTGTTTCTATTACGCAACTAAAACGAGGGGCGAAATGTTCAAAAACAAATATATATATATTATAAATGGTCAATAATTACTGCAGATTTTTGTATTTGTCTGAGTATGTAATCCCAATATTTCAGCTGGTCTAAAGCTCTGAAGTTTTTCTGAACAGCAAATCAAGTTTTTTGTTGTTTTTGTTTTAATATCCGTCACGGTCGGCGTTTTCTTGGCTAACGAGACAATTAGCTTCGTAAGCAATAACAGCGCCAGCAAAACAAACTGTTTTTACATTTCTTCCAGCTAAAATAAGACTAAAAGCGTTAAATCGCGATCACCGGAGTTGTTCTCCTACTTTTGAAGTGTTTTTTGAGAATCGCACCGTTTCGCTTTTTCACGCCATTTCCGGTCGCTAAATGCTAAGCTAACCCTCCCAGGACCCGGTCGGGTCAAACTTCTTTTCTTTCAGGCTTCGTTGCTGTCGAGACTCAACGCAGCGATCGAAGAGAATTTAACTTTAGCAGATGTTTAAATTTCCGTTTTTTTTTTTTTTCCCTCTTTAAGGTCACGTCGGCTCGTTGAGTTTCAGAGTCGAGTCTTCGCTCCTCGACCCGTTCGGCCGGGCGAACCGGGGTCAGCGCCTGAAGCGAGGTCGGCTGCGTTTCAACTCTTCACGAGTCTCTGAAGGTTTGGACGGAGGACGGAGGACGGAGGACGGACGATGAAGTGGGGTTCGGTTTCTTCTGCTTCATCAGCAGAAACAGTCTTTTCTACGTCGGACTTCGTGGCCCGATGTAAGATGAGGGTTCGGTCGCCCTCTCTGGACTTTAAGGAAACATTAGTTGATTTGTCGGCGGCGGGACGCGTCGTGTCTGAGCTAAAAAAAAAACAACAAAAACAAACAACAACAACAACAACAACAACGTAGCCGCTCAGAAACACGAGTCCTCGGAAGCAGCGTGAAGCGGCTTCCCGTTCAAGCACCGCCGGTTCCCTTCACTCCGGTTTACGTCAGCTCGCTCCAGGCCGACGGGCGGACGCCGGTGTAGGTGAAGCGAGTGCTGGCTCCGCTCGGGGGGGCGTGGCCGTTCTGCTCGGGGGTCTTCGGCCCGGATCTCAACCTGCACGCTTCCCCTTTAATCATCCTGCTTCCGGCCGACGACTTCCCGCCGCCGCCGCCGCAGCTGAAGGTGGCCAGCATGCCCTGGCGGAAGCGCTTGTTCATGAAGCAGTAGATGATGGGGTTGACGCAGGCCGACGTGTAGGACAGCAGGTGGATGAAGGAGATGGGCGCGCCGGTCAGCCGGTAGGCGGAGCGCCGGTCGAACGCCTGCCACGCGTTGACCACGAAGACGGGCGTCCAGCACAGGAAGAAGAGGAAGACGATGACCAGCAGCATGCGGACGACGCGCTTCTTGGCCATCAGGTTGGACGTGGAGCCGCCGCTGCCGCACACTCGGCCCGCCGCGGGTTTGCCGCCGGGGTTGCCCGCGGCGACGGCGAGGCTCTTCTTCTTGGACGGCTGCAGGTAGCAGCCGTCGCCGTCTCCCCGCTTGATGCTGCTGCTGCTGGATTGTCTGTCTGTCGGGGAGAAGAAGACACGAAAGGAAAACGACGGCGGTCGACTTATCGTGGCGTCGAAGTTTACGTCAGTAATTCAGCGCGTCGGTTTGTACGAAGGTCGTTTCGGTTGCGGTCTTTACCTCGGCTGGACTTCCTGCTGGACAGCTCGAACCTGATGCCGCGGTAGAGCTCCAGGGAGATGAGTCCGTAGGCCGTCATCATGACGACGCCCGGGATCAGGAAGAGAAGCAGCAGCAGAGACACGTACCTGCAGCAAACACACCAGGCGAGGGAAGCGGTTGCGTGATCGCGGCGTGAACACGAGACCTCTCGACCTCGGAGCGACGTTCTGTTTACCGACGGCTATTTCTCATCCGGACGAGTTCCGGTTTGTAATCCTGTTTTCAATTTCAATTTCTTGCCGGAAGATTTTTGTTTCCCCCGTCGCCGGCGGCAACCGCAGGCTGAGAAAATCAATATCGGGACGGCGAAGGCTTTTTTTTTTTTTTTTCCCATCTCACCAGGACTGCTGGATGACGTCGTTGGGCCACACCAGCCGGCACATGTGACCCGTGCTGTTGTCGAGGCGGGTGAAGGGCTTCAGGGCGCTGGAAACGGGGTACGGCAGCATCAGGACGAAGGACACCACCCAGGTGGCCGTGATGACCTTGGCGGCGTGAGATTTGGTCTGCCACGATCTGGAGGTCAGAGGGTTGCAAATGGCGCTGTAGCGCTCCAGAGAGATGGCCACCAGGTTGAAGGTGGAAATGCTGACGGAGACGCCTGAGAGTGGAAACAGAAATGTCCAAAGGTGAAAAAAAACAACTCCAAACATGTTTAAAGTTCACGAAGTAACGTGTTTCATCTGGTTTGGTTTATATGTACAAAAAAAGACTCGCTCTTTTTTTACGCTACGCTAACGGCTCCCTGTGTTGTAGCTTCATACGGAAAGACGAAAGAAACATGAATCTTCTTTTATTAAACCTGCAGTACGGAGCTTTTGTCTCCCCCTTCTGCCAGAGAGAGGAATTACAAAAACACTGCAGAAACGTAAAGTGGGCAGATAAATAGTTTTGAGTGTGACAACCTCCAAGAAATAACTCGTTTTACGGTCAAAATTTGATCCACTAACATTTTGAAAGTCCAGAAGAGGCTCATTGTTAACTTACTTTATTTTCATTCGTGTTAGCACGGGGCTAAACCGGAGTTAGCTCCGCCCACAGAGCATGCCCAGCGCGGGAATGTCTCACCAGACACCAGATTTAAAAGCTTAAGTTAAAACTTAAATGACTCGGTCAACCCTGTAATACAGAGACATTTTATTGACGGAGCAGACATTCATTTATTGAGTTTTCTTCCTCCCAGAATGATCGACATCCTCCCGATCGGCGTCAACACGCTCGGTAACAACAACGCAACCAGCTGCAAGACATTCAAACGATTGCCGTGTACGACCCGAGAAAGAGCGACACGTAAACAGATCAGCGCTCAGACAAATGATGCGCGGTGATGCCGGAGGGCAGCGCGCCGGTCGCCGTGAACAAGCAACAGGAAGGAAGGACACAAATTTCAAATCACATTTCCTAGCGGACGTGTAATTGGATGAAAATGAAATATTATTATTTGGGCAGAATCGGTAATCGTTGCGCCTTATTACGAAGCTCCCAGCAGGGGGCTCTCAGGGAGGCAAGAGGAAGAACAAAACTGGAGAATTGATCATAATCACCAGCAAATTAAAGCCAAAGAAGAGCTGATTCACATCCTTGATCAGATTTAGTCCTCTGAATCTGCCTGTATGGAAGATATCAAAAGGCCCAATTAGAAATAAAGGAAACAATGAAATAAAGTGACATGAAATAAAAAATACAAACTGTATTAAAAGTGAAAAATATGTAATAAACAAAAATAGTTTCAGTCTTTAGTACCTGAATAAATTGTGATATTGGAATAATTTCTTTCTTTGATTTATTTTTATTAAGGACATTTTAAATCCTCTATAGTTTGTGATTTCTGCAATTAACTGCTCATAAAATAATTTGAAAATGCTTTAATTTGGGAATTGGTTTAAAAAAAAAAAAAAAGTAGGTAATCAATATTTTTTACTGAATTTTTGACAAACTCTAACAGTTCTTCTCTATTTCTTCTATTTTCAGTTTATCATCCGGTATTACAGATTTACCTCGAAGGGCTTTATTGGTACAGTTTTATATTTATATTCTATTGACAGACAGACGGGAGTCACTTTTAGGTATTTTAAGGATCCCGTCAAAACGTATTTCAGCTAAAATGATCAATAATAATTTTTGTCTGGGACGGATTAAGCTATAAAAAGTACCATTACCTCATCAGAAATCAGGACGTGACCTCGACTGGTTTACTAAAGTAGCTGCGACGTCCTCGTGTCCTGAGGTGAAATTTAAAGTGAGTCTTAGTGCTCATCATCTGAACCGAAACCTTCCAATTAGTTTTGTCACAATATTCATTTATATTTCTTCTTCCCACGAACCAGCCAGCATTCCTCTCAACAAAGCCCGTCACGCACCCTGTAATTATGAATGTGACTTTGACAGATCATTAAAAACAACAACCCAGACTGAAATGTGTTGCTGCCAATATGCCTTCAGGTGAATGTGGATTTTGTTACAACATGTTTCCTCTGAACAGGATTGTCTTCAGCTCGGCCTCGGATGACTTCAGTTATCCTCTCAGACGTGTAATGCAATTCAAATTCACCACTGAAGCAGAGTTGCATTATTTTGGGTGAAATATGAGGAGATGGCAGAAATGGGTTTGAATTTGGCAAATTCTGTAATTCTGCTATTTTAAACCAACTATATATATATATAAAAAAAAAATTAAAAAAGTATTTTTTTTTTGGCGACATCTAATATCACGTTTAAACTGTTTCCATATAATATTTAGGAACCTATCGAGGTCGAGTGACGTTTTTAAGTTTCAAAACAGCATCACTTACAGATCGGAGCCGAAAAGCACAATCATGCAGAATGATCCACGTACCCATGAAGTACATGACCAGCTTGCATATGCCGGTGCCGAAGATGAAGTCCCTCATGAGGTTGGGGATGAGGGTGAAGGGGATGCAGACCAGGGACACCATCAGGTCGCTGACGGCCAGCGACAGCAGGAACAGGTTGGTGACGGTCCTCATGCGCCGGTTCCTCACCAGAACGACGATGATGAGGCTGTTGCCCAGGACGCTGAGGAGGAAGATGAGGCTGTAGAGGGCGATCCGCACCGTCTGGTTGATGTCTGAGAGTCGGAAAAACAACGCGAGGAGACGAATGTCATTCTTAAAATTGGAGCCTGAAGGCTGTTTTGACTCCCCTTCTCCCAGACACCGCCAAATGTTTGGCAATTTAAAACATTTGCAGCATCACTATAATAAAACTAAATGGAATTTCTTAAGCTGTTGTATCTTCAAACATGTACAAAGTTGACGCCAACGTGTTGTTTATTTTGAGTCCATAAAGTAAATGATGGTGGTTCTGTTCACTTCACGTGCAGAATGCGGTGCACTCATTACTCATATGTGTCACTACGAACATGCAGCGGACTGCGGTAGCTGCCCGGAGGAGCTGAGCCATGTGCGTAATGCGCACCGATGCGAGATCAAATGCCCAAAGCGGTCGCTCTTTTTGCGCAAGCAGGAGTCCAACAGATGTATTTGGACACACACATCTTTTTAAAAGAATAGACAAGATGCGCCATGGCATGTGGTTGTGTCCCCCTAAAACAAACAAACAAACAAACAAATAGAAGAACATGAACTGTTAATGTACCTTGAGGTTCGGGTGAGGGCTCCTGCTCGCTCTCGCACTCCGAAATATTCTTGATTCCAAAACTGCACAGGATCTTGCTCAGAGCAGTGGAGTTGATGAGCATGTCGTGTATCGTAAACGTCTCCATTTCGCTCTCTCTCCTGTAGCCTCAAGTGAATTCAGCCAAACGAACAGCCACAGTCATGATCTTTTTAAGAAAGAAAAAAAAATAAAAATGCTCCAAAGGATGATGGGATGTGACAAAAAAACCAACTAAATATCCATAATCGATTTAAAAAGATAATGAATGCGAGGAAGGAGTTTCCGTGCGCGCTGTCTGTCCGTGCGTCGCGCTGCGCTCCTCTGCGGCTCGGCTTCTCCAGCTGCACTGACAAACATGTGGAAGAGTCACATTCTTCAGCCCGGTTTTAGGACACCCCCCTCCTCCTCTCCCCCCCCCCTCCTCCCTCCTTCCCCTTGACCACTTTTTTAATTTTTTTCAATCCACCAAGTAGTACATCATCTCTGTAATAGAGAGCTGCTGAGCGGGGTTGAAACGTTTGCTCTTATCACAGAGTTTGTTTTATTTCTCAGATGATTTACAGGAAGATTAAAGCCCAATAAAATACAACCTTTTGAAAAGAGTCCAAGTACTGCATCTACTGCCGGCTGTCTGTACATCCAGGCCTCTGTGGTACGTGTCAGCCATGACTTGATCTCATGTGAACATGTCTGCAACAATATGCGAGCTCACTGACTCCAGCTGTAACTGTTGTGATGGTTGGAGAGACAGGCTGCCCATTATCGCCCAAACAACGCCAGCTCCAATATTCTGGATTCAGTCAGTGTCTCCTTCTAAGGAACAAAGATGTTCATATGTCAAAGCAGAACGAGCCTACCGTCGCGTAAAAATACTCTATTAGGAGGAACCCAAACTCAGACTTGAGTAAAAGAATCATTGGCTACTTCAAATGTCAAAAGTTAAAGATAATCAAACTTTAGAGGAGTCTGTCAACGCTGCATTGAGATGTAAATTGAGATTAAGCTAAGTTAAACCCCCTTTTATCCAACGTTAGTTTAATATTCAAATTTTATTGCATTTTATTTGCAAAGTTAAGAATTAGGGCATGAAGATGATGAGATGTAATGATGCCATGTAAATGCATGAAGAGAGAAAGAGAGACACCACGGGTTCAGGGTCAACTGAGCCAGCCCGAACTATAAGATTGATCAAAAAGCAAAGTTTAAAGCCTGATTTTAAAAGCAGAGAGCGTGTTTGCCTCCCAAAGCCAAACTGGGACCTGGTGGCACAATCAATGACCATATAAAAACCACGATTAGTAGAGTATTTGGTGAGTTTAGTTGTCAGATGAATACGTTGGGATATTACAGTACAACAATATTCCACTCAGAAGTGTTACGGAGTAAAAGTATAGTATATAAGTACAAGGAGCTATAATCTGGACTAAAACAATCCTTTTACTTTCATGAGAAATGTATGTTTTTTATATGTAATTATTACACGTGAGCCTGTGTAATAAATCGAGTAATGCCAATGTGAGAAATGTAAAATTTTAAAACATCCTCGGAACCCTTTTTTTTTTTTTTTTTTCCTAAGGTCGGAACCAAAGTACGTGTTTCTTGTTTCCCTCCTTGCAAGCGCAGCGGCCAGTGCTCAGTTGCTAGGTAACCTCTGGAGGGGGCGGCTGCTGCTCGCTCGTCGCAGGATGCTGAAGGCGAAATAAATCAATAAACCAAGCCGGCTCGTCTCGGACGTTAAAACTAAAGTAAGACGGAAGGATGGACGAGGGCACCGAGTTGTCTCTGACCACCGCTCGGGTCATCCAGCGGCTCCGAGGAACTCATTTACACTCCCAGATAGAGAGGCAAGCCAAAGTGAGTCCGTTAGCATGTGGCTAACGACGCCGTCGTTAACGTTTTCTACTTTAATTTATTTTGACGTACAAACTGCATCACGTATCTTCATATGTTTTTTTTTTTTTTTTCTAGGATTGTTTACATCGACCTGAGATAAAACTGGAGTCTCTAAAAGAGGACGTGCGCAGTTTTCTCAAAACCTCAGGTCGTATTTTGGTTTTATTTTTTAGCTTCCGTAGCAGATTTGTGACGTAATAAATTAAACCCTGGTGTTTTTTTTTTTTTTTTTTTCTACAGGCTGGGAGAGGAAGCTGCAGAATGCAGTGTACAGAGAGCTGCACATGTAAGTGACTCTGTTACTGTCTAAATATCCTCTTCAGGTGATTGGACGGAAACTGCAGCTGGAAAATAAAGAAATCCACATTTATTTTTGACACGTCAAGTCAGTGATCGCGGGTGACGTCACGTATGTAAGAAGGTTGTTAGGAGCCAAATAAAAGCGTAAATAGTTCGTATTGTTTCCTCACACTTGTCTTTTTTATCTACTGAACGCATTTTTAAATGAGGTCATCACTTATTGATAAACAGCAACTTTTACGCACTAATTACTCCCAAATTCTTTAAACATCCCAATTATACAACATTGAGCTGTTGTTCGGTCTTATTTTTTATTTTTAATCCTATTTTTTTGGTCTAATTTTCCAGCTGTTCACCAGCTCGTAAACTCGGTTTTTTCCCTCAATAAACGGCTTTTAAAAGTGCACTCTTATCTTACTCTCCTCAGACTCAGACTTTGAAAGGACGACATCCTTCTTCTGACCCGTGTGGAGCTCTTACAGATGTTTACGTGAGGCTGAACGTTGTTTAAGGACCTCGAGTCCTTCAATACGGTCTGAGCACGCTTTAACGGCGCGAGGCAGCCGCAGACGACTGACATCTTGTATCCGTCTGAAAGCTTTTCCCCTCTTTAAGTAGATTTCTTGTAGAAATGAGACGCTTGTGGAAGCGGTCGGTCTCCGGGTGAAAACGCGGCGGCGTTTCGTTGCGTCCGCTCCTTCGGCCGCTCCGTTCGTTGCACCGTAACTCTCCCGTTCTTTGCGTTTGTTTATTCCAGCCAGCTGCCTCCGAGTCGTCCCGCGGCTCCTTCAGAGCATCTCAAGGAGCCGCTGGCCTACATGCGCAAAGCACAGGTCGGTCTGTCGGCTCACATCTCCATCACCTCTCCTCCTCCTCTGACTCCACTCAACTCTAACATGTATTTATTGTTTTTGTGACCTGGGTATTTCTTACTGACTATCTATGTGTGTTTGTGCTCTTTTTTGTTGTTGTAAACAGGCCAGCTGGGAGAAGCGTGTCCTCAAAAGCCTGAACAGCATGAGCACCGAGCTCGGAGTTCCTCTGGCTCGCATGGTAGCTACAAAATGTTGTCAATCGCAGCTACTGCAGCTGGCGACGTTTCCTCTGGTGGAAAAGCCTCCGTCACGCTGCTCTTCTCACATACATCTCTTCTATTTGAACCCTGAGCTGACGGAGCGGAGGCTGAAGAGCTGCTCGGCCTCCCAGCACCAGTTCTGTAGCTGTTAACCTGACGATAACCAGACCGAGTTGTTTGCACATCAGTTTTATTATTAGCTTCGCTGCACTCACACCGATTCTGTATTCACGACTAAACAAGCTGATGTGATGTTTTCTCTTTGTTGAAGTCTCTCTCTCTCTGTTGGCTCCACAGAGGCCGGCGGCGGAGCAGAAGGAGATCACCAACAAATGGAACGAGATGGGCACAGACGAACCAGGTCTGGAGTCCCCCGGGTTGTTGTTGTTGTTGTTGTTGACTCGTGCAATCTGCCTTTTATGAAAGATTAGTGCTGATGTGCACTCGTGTATTTAACATCAGCTTAACAGAACTAAACCAGATCCTGCACTTCCTTCCCTGTTTGCTTTTTAAGCTGCATTGATCCGTCTTTCACTCTGCAGCATCTCACCAGCAGATAGTGTCGCTTTTGAAGATAATCGTTCTAGTTATGTTGTTAAAGATAGTATTTGGTTGCTCTCTGTTTACGAGTTGTTGCATCTCACTGAAGCAACTATTTGCACTCTGAGCCAGGAAGAACAAACTAACCTGGTGTCCTAACTGTCACCGTGGCTGGAAAGGTGTATAATAACATTTGGGATGTCCCGTCTGCCGGCTGTAAACACTTTGGGCTGCGAATATAGAAGCTGTCCAGACTCTCTGCGCCGAGGAGCTGCGATAACGAGCAGAACACCTCCTTCCGTCCAAAACCTTCGTGTGCCGTCGTCGCCTGAATTTACTGCCGTGTGCTGAAGACGAGAGGATGAAGGTCACGCTTTAAAGCTCCCAGCTGCTCTGGTTGCACAAACGCGTTCAGAGGAAGCTCGATGGCGTGACCTTTGACCTCTCATACTTGTGTGAGGTTTCTATTATTAACTCTGAATGTGTTTTGTATGGCTGCAGATTTAACTAGCTTTCGGCCCGTCTACGCCCCCAAAGACTTCCTGGAGGTGAGCCGCTTCCTCTCAGCTCAAAGCTTCAAGGTGTTCGATAAAGACCCCAAACTGAACTCCATTATTTTTTACATCGCAGGCTTTGATCAGTTTGCGGAACCCGAATCACGATAGCAGCGAGGACGTCAGCGCCAGGAGCCACTGGGGCCTCATCCAGATTCCCCTCAACGTCCGGGACATCCCACAACTGGTACGGATCCTCAAACTAAACACTTACAACGAATTTTTTTATTTTTTTTAAAAAAATGTAGGAAATGAAATCTGCTTCCATGTTTTGTTTTTTGTGTCACACTCTCAGAGACGCGTCTACTCGGAGATGAACCTGAGCAGCGGGCAGCTGGGCATCGACGACCACTCGCACGTCCATCCAGGTATTCACAAAAAAACAAGCAACGGACGCTTCTTCATGAGAGGAACACGCTCACTCTTACCGAGAGGTCGTGTGAGAAGATCGATATCGCTCTCATGTCCGTGAGGTCAAATATGAAACCAGCAAGTTAGAATTTGAACAACAACTGTGCAATTAAAAGTATAAGAAGGACACGCTGGTGGTGGTTTTACAAGTAGCGTCCTGGAGACTCTGCAGGACTTGGCCAAGAGTAACTTCCTGTTATGGCGGCCTACAAATTAATTTACATTTTTTTTTTACAGTTTTGAACCTTTCTGAGGATTTTTCTTTTTAATCCCCATTAAAATCCACAATACGAGCCTGAATCCTCCTTTACAAACACCAAATATTCATTCCACACATTTCCAGTTGTGGTGAATCACACTGTGAAGTCCAGGTGTTTACCTCGGTTTAACGCTCTTATAAACCTCACGGCCTCATATCAGCTCCTGTTCCTCTCTCTGTGCCACACGGCTGTCTGGGATGTCTCAAACAGTCTCTGTGAAGTCCACGTCGTGACATTGTTCCATTTTGGTGTTTAAAGCTTTAAATAGAATCGTCTCTGTGTTTGTAAACCAATCCGATAAGATTATTTCTGATGAGCCTGTCGTGTTTCTTTCTTTTTGTCTCTCTGCAGACTTGTTTGAAAACGAGTACTTTCAAATCGGGAAAAGAGGTTTGTTTTGGCTTCTTAAAATTTACTCTATAAATTGTGTTTGCTGTAGTTTTGTTTATTTTTTTAACTGTGACTCTCGGCTCTCCCCGAAACACCAACGACCTCCTTCTCATTGTACTAATTGTATCTGCAGGTCTGCGAGAGCAGAGCTGTCACAGCTTCTTTGGTTTGGAGCTACGTGTTGTTGTTGTTTTTTTTTACCACTAAATGAATTAAAACGAGGAAGAAAACCACCCAGAGGACTCCAATAAACAAAATAGGGAGCAAATACATTTCTTTGTCAGTTGCTCTTTGAAGGAGCATCATTACGATATCATTGTTCACTGATCATTGTTGTTATTGAGTCGGTTATTCACTGCTTAGAGGAACTTCACGCTCCAGTTTGGGGTTTTTATATTTCAACCTCATTTAGACCGGCAACACATTCTGATTTTATTTTTACATTAAAGAGTCTTTTTCTGGAGATACCTGTCAGAAAAAAAGTCTAATTATATCCACTGTGATCCATTTATATAAACTAGTGCAGAGAAAGTACCAGAAAGTGTTTTTTGTTTGCTGATTATTACGGGACACCGACAGTTTAATTTCCAGTATGTCTGAGTGTTTTTTATATCGTAGTCACCATTACGGGAAGTCTTTGTTATGATTTTTTTATGTTTATACATTTTCAGATATATTTGTGCTACTTTACGTGGTTTATGTCTGTTTTTATAATAATGAATCTCTGACCCGTTCCAGCGTCGATCTGCCGGTCTGTTGTCGTGCAGATGTTCATTTTCTCAGCAGATTCAGTCGTGTGTTTGCACATATTATGTCATTATGTTTCTGGGGGGAAAATCACGAGGCCTCGTTGTGTTTGTTAGGTCAGTCGCATGTTTGGTTGATAATTCAAGTTTTTAGAAATTTCATACATTTGTTGTTCCCGCAGTCTTTTATTTTGGCCCGAGAGCCGACTTTGAAGTGACACTGTGGTTTTTGATTGACAGTTGAACATTATGCACAAGCAGAGTCATGAAGGCCTTTAACCGACCGAGTTTATTGAATTGAATACTGAAATCGAGAGGTAGACATGTGTTTATTTATTTAGTTATTTTTTTTTAATTTTTAAGGTATCGTCTTGATTATTGTTCGCATTCACTTGTGAATCATTTAGTTTATCCAATGTTAGAAAAAAGTTAGCAAATTTTCTCAAAAGGCTGATTTCTTTATATTGTTGATTGTTGTTGATTTGTTTTTGGTTTGCAACCTAAAACCTCCAAAATATAAAATTTTCAATGATAAAACAGAAAAGCAGCAAATCCTGATGATTGAAACAAGCTGGAACAAGTGTTTGTATTTTTGGGGCATTTTTGCTGAATAAATAATGTAGAGAAACAGTTTAACATTTTGGGAAATCTACTTGCTTACTGTTCAATGAGAAGATCAGTACTTAAAAAAAAAAAAAAAAAAAAAAAAATGGAGCCAAGAGACGTTTAGTTTTGCATCAAAGCTATAAAGTGTCTCAACTTCTTGTCTTCCTCTTGTCCAGTGATTGTGGAGCAGGACAGCGCGGCGGCTCAGCAGTACAGCAGGCAGGGCTGTCCCACCGGCCTCCGGGCCGACCTGTGGGCCCTCATCCTCAACTCCACCAACCAGCCACAGGTACACACACACACACACACACACACACACACACACACACACACACACACACACACACACACACACACACACACACACACATGGCTGAGTGTTTGTTGTAAGGCAGCTGCAGTGATTCCCAAACTGCATGTTTACTACAAGTTTTCAGCTGCGGCTCTTTTCACGGTTTTTGTGGTCGCGCGGCTTTTTTCCCCAAAAAATGTTTGTGGCCTCTCGTGTTTGTTTCAGGATCCTGACAGAGTTCCTCTCTAAAAACACGACACGTCGCACCGACCGACCTGTAAATTCTACGTTTATCTCAGCTCGCCGTGGTTCCTCCCGTGCATGCAAATGTTAAGATAATCACATGCTGGCGATTCAGCACAGTTATCCCAAACAGAGCGGCCAGCTGCCTGTGTGGCGGAGAGGCCTGTGTAAACGCTGGCTTCCACCGGCCTGTGTAAACGCTGGCGTCCACCGGCCTGTGTAAACGCTGGCGTCCACCGGCCTGTGTAAACGCTGGCGTCCACCGGCCTGTGTAAACGCTGGCGTCCACCGGTCTGTGTGGAGGCCCAGCTGATAAAAAAATTAGAAAAAAACAGTGCTTGTGATTGCGGGATTGATTTTGTTAGGGAGTGTTTCGGGGATACTCGCGGAGGTCTGGAGAGCGTCAGCGCTGCTCTGGACACCACGAGGGCAAACACATTAAACAGTCAGAGCTCAGAGTGACAGACTCTTTGAAGTACTGCAAAACTCCCTCCATGTTGTTCTGCAACCTATTTTTACTTTAAAAGGTCAAATCAGTCTTGAATTTATTTCTAAACATGTAGAAGTTTTGTCAGACAGTAGCTGCTTATCTTTTTTTTCTATTGAATTTTCAGATGTACAGCCTAAAAAAAGGGAACTGCTGTGACCTGTATAATCAACTCCCAGATATTCCAGCAGAACTTATTCTACTGACGCTGTCCATATCACCGCGTCGGTCTCCGCTGTCAAGATCTCCGTTTCTGCTCTCGCATCCGCTGCTCGTCACCGAGGACATTTTTATTGTTCGGCCTGTTCTTTAGTTCATTTATGATAACTTGTCTCAAACCGGAGGCTCGTTTGAGTTTAAGCATGCGGTCGGAAACACGACACCGCTCCTCCTCCGAGCTCGGATAAATCCTGCTGTCATCACAGTCTTGCGGAAATATATAAAGTTGATTTAGCAGCATCCGTCAAGAGAGGGAGGGATATTTTAAATAATATATAAGGGAATAACATTCCTCTCTACTTACCTGAATTATACAGAAATGTTTTTATCCATAAAATGGCGTGATAGGATGTGAGACTCCAGTTTTAAAACATTATGTCACCAGTTTAAATAATGATATTTAATATGTGATCTTCATGCATGTTATTTCTGACATAAAACATGACGGCTCGCTGCTGTTTCAGGACGTGATGCATTACGAACAGCTGAAAGCTGGAGTCATTCAACACGACCTGCTGGTGGACAACCTCATATATAAGGTGAGTGCACGTCCAGGAGGTGACAGTAAATTAACAACAAATACTGGATGTTGTTTGGTGAATTTTTATATTTATATATATTAACAACACTTCAGTTTCAGCTCTGAAATAACTGAAATGTAATATTTGCTGCATATTTTCCTCATTTTGAATTGAAACTGCTCCTCCCCAACAGGATGTGAAGCTCACCGCCAGTAATGACGACTACTACTTTGTGTTTGAAGATTTTCTCTATCAGGTGGGTTCTTTTCTCTCATTATTTATTATACCTGTACTTTTTCTCAAAAATCCCCCTCAGGCATTTAAATATATATATATATTTTTTTATAAAAGGCTCCATTTTTAATAGAAAATTTATATCTGATGTGTTTTTTTTCCACCAGAAATTTCAATGATCTGGTAAAAATCCTTAAAATGATATCTTCTCTTCCTCCCTCATTAAGAACTCCATACATACAAATATATTTAATTTCTAAGGTTTAACAGCTGGACATAAGATGTCTTTACTATTGTCTGTAGTGCGCAAAGGAGGCTTTAAATTTCCACATTATATTTGTACGGACAAGTTGATTTGGACCAGGATTGGCCTTCAAACTATTTGTGATGTCACAAATCGTGCTCATAGGCCCGCCCCTCGAAATCAAGTTTTCAATGAGGGCAAAAGTTTACATTAAACATTTAACTGTAGGAACAAAAAGAAAAACACAATTTGAAGTGGAGGGTGAAATGATTGTCCTCAGTATTAATATTTGCATTTATAAGAAATAGTTATTTTTATGAAGTCTGTTAAAAAGGTCAACGTTTTTATATTTATTGTGGTGTTTCTTACTTTATTATTTACATAAACTGTTCTCCCACAGAAATTTAACCCTTCGTAGAGTTCAACCTGTTAATATTTATAATAATAATTTAAATGGGTTTAAATGAAATCATGTGACTGTTTGTTTCTTCCATATTTCACTTAAACAAGAGCTTGAAAGTCACCCAGGATCTGATCTAAACTCCCGTCAGTCAGCTGTCACTCACTGACAGAACTCCTCTTTATCTGTTCAGCCTAGACGAAGATGTGACCTGATATTAGTAGCGTTGCTTCTCCGGGAGCCACCGCTCTGTTTGCTCAGCAGATAAACACACATATATACTGTATATACAGTATACTCGGGAGACCGGTTTATTCAGCACGTCATCCTCCTACCAAAGACTACACGGCTGCATGAGGAACAAAGCTCCAGCATCCCGGTCAATACTGACTAATTGTAAAGTCACTCGGCGGTGGGAGAATCCACGTCGTGTCAGAACAGCTGTTCTTAAAAAAAACAAAAAAAACACTTTGAAAGTTCAATGAGTTAATTTATCAAAACGAACATCTTTCAATGATGGACATGTTGGGAACTGATGAGAAAAATGTTCTTACTTGATTATCTCCACAAGCAGAATACCTGCCTGGTCTTTGTGACTGCATGAGGAAGATAAAACCTCCAGTGAATTTGCCAGTTTATACCGGCTTTATTAAGACATTTTATTTGAGGAGCACATTTCACACTCGGGGGACAATTTAGTGAACTTCACATGGATAAAAACCAAAGATACAACAAATATGATTACAAAAATATAAAGTGCATGCAACAGAATAACTGATGTTAGTTGTGAGCCTGACATGTCACTACTGGAGTGGGAAGAGGCGTCCGTAACGGTAAAGTGCAAATAGCATTAAAAATATACGAGATCTTATTCAAAGAATAATGTTATTAATCTGTATTTGGAGTACATCTGAGATCTCCTGGCATATTTAGTTTGGACTAAATGAACTGAGTCCATGGATCTAAGCTGTATTCTGGACCTAAACCATTCAGGGATTTATAATAGTAATAATAATGATAATAATTTTTATTTGTACTGCACCTTTCATACAAGAAATGCAGCTCAAAGTGCTTTACAGCAAGAAGATGACAAAAAAAATGACATAAAAAGGAACATTTAGAAATGTAGAAAAGAAATGAGATGCATGAAAAAATACATAAATTTAAACAGTTAAAATATAAAATAAAGAAATATGTATTTTTAAGGCGCGGTAGTTCAAAATGCTTCAGGAGCAGCAGTAAAGTATTTTGTGAGCCAGCGTCCCTGATATCTGCAGGTAAACAAGAATGGACGAGTAGGAACACTTTCATGACTAATGTGCTTCATGATTTTTAAAGATCAGCGCTGAGAGAATGCGTCACTGTATTCTGTATATTTTTAATAGTAATCCTGAAGGTCAAACAGGACACGACACATTTCTCCCATTAAAGAGCTCCTCTATGAGTCGCCGCCGGTTTAATTTTTTTTCCCCAGACAGAAGATTTTTTTTTTTTTCCCAATTTGTCTTAAGCGGCCGGCGGAAATGAAATCTGTCTTCAGAAATTGGACCGTGATGGAAAAGAACTCCCACTTACGCGGCCGTGTCACGGAAACGAGCGGCCACTCGAGGCCACGGCGCCGCGGCTGACTCACGACGTCCTGCAGCGGCCGGCTGCAGGTGCGCCGCTTTAATAGACTTCTTACCCAGGAGGAAGAGCGAAGCCACTCGAGGCTGCTCGACATCACCGGCACCGCCACAGATAAAGAGTATTAACTGCTGTCGGCCTGATCCCCCGTCGGCAGGCCGGGATACGCTCACATGGTAAACATGCAACCCATGAGGCTGTGGGCGTGTTGGAGAGAGACAAGAAAAGCTGTTAAATGCTCTATCTCTGTGTGTGTGTGTGTGTGTGTGTGTGTGTGTGTGTGTGTGTGTGTGTGTGTGTGTGTGTGTGTGTGTGTGTGTGTGTGTGTGTGTGTGTGTGTGTGTGTGTGTGTGTGTGTTTCCCAGGTGCTGCTGTGTTTCTCCCGGGACACCGCCGTCTTGGAGCACTTCAAATACAACAGTGCCACTCCTCCCAAATCCTACATCCAGGGTGAGATGATGTGTCCTTCACACACACACACACACACACACACACACACACACACACACACACACACACACACACACACACACACACACACACACACACACACACACACACACACACACACACGCTTAAACACACACACACACACACACACACACACGCTGCGTCATCACATGATGCCCTCTCCTCACCCAGATGACTTCATCTGTTTGTCAATGTGTTCATGTGTCCCGCAGGGAAAGTGGGAGACGAAAAGTGCGCCGTTGTTTATCCTCCCAACGGTGAGTCTGCACCGTCACATTATGTTATTATTATTTTATTATAATTTTATTATGCTCTCATAATGACCAGCAACAAAAAATGGGACGACACTGTTTCATGTGAGGCCGGAGATTTACTGTCGTGAGTGTTGTTGCTTGCGTACTCGTCCTCTGCACTCTGCGTGTTACTGGAGGACTCCACTAGAGGGCGCAACCAGAGCAACAAGGATCTAAGCAGAACATCCGATATGCCGGATGTAAACGCCAAACATCATCCGCCAACCCTAACGGTCTCTGACTCGTTTCCGTTTAGTTTTGACGTGCGATAGTTCAGAGACTCACGTTGAAATAATAAACAACAGAAGTACAATGTTTAGACAATTTCTTTTTTTACCAGGAGCCTGAAATAAAAAGTCTTTTAAATGACATTGATGATAAATGTTTGTGTGTCAACAATGCTCTGACGAGAAAACTGTCATTGGAACAGGTGTCATCCCCTTTCATGGCTTTTCTATGTACGGTGAGTATGTTCAGTACTCATGATATTTCTGTATCAGGAACATAATGAGCAGGATATAACACGGACTCTGTGTGTGTTTTTTATCCCACAGTGGCACCTTTGTGTTTCTTGTACAACGAGCCGTCCAGACTCTACAGCGTCTTCAGGGAAATGTACGTCCGCAACTTCTTCCGACTTCACTCCATCTCCTCGTCTCAGTCGGTACGTTTCTGTCCATCAGAATCAGCTGCTCCTCTAGCTCTTCTAGCTCTTCTATCTCTTCTAGCTCCTCTAGCTCTTCTAGCTCTTCTATCTCTTCTAGCTCTTCTAGCTCTTCTAGCTCTTCTATCTCTTCTATCTCTTCCAGCTCTTCTAGCTCTTCCAGCTCTTCCATCTCTTCCAACTCTTCTAGCTCTTCTAGCTCTTCTGGCTCCTCCAGCTCTTCCAGCTCTTCTGGCTCCTCCAGCTCTTCCAGCTCTTCCATCTCTTCTATCTCTTCCAGCTCTTCTAGCTCTTCCATCTCTTCTATCTCTTCTATCTCTTCCAGCTCTTCTATCTCTTCCATCTCTTCTATCTCTTCTATCTCTTCTATCTCTTCCATCTCTTCTATCTCTTCTATCTCTTCCAGCTCTTCTATCTCTTCCAGCTCTTCTATCTCTTCCATCTCTTCTATCTCTTCTATCTCTTCTATCTCTTCCATCTCTTCTATCTCTTCCATCTCTTCTATCTCTTCTATCTCTTCCATCTCTTCCATCTCTTCTATCTCTTCTATCTCTTCCAGCTCTTCTATCTCTTCCATCTCTTCTATCTCTTCCAGCTTTTCCATCTCTTCCAGCTCTTCTATCTCTTCTATCTCTTCCAGCTCTTCTATCTCTTCCAGCTCTTCTATCTCTTCTATCTCTTCCAGCTCTTCCAGCTCTTCTATCTCTTCTATCTCTTCCATCTCTTCTATCTCTTCCAGCTCTTCTATCTCTTCCATCTCTTCTATCTCTTCCATCTCTTCCAGCTCTTCTATCTCTTCTATCTCTTCCAGCTCTTCCATCTCTTCCATCTCTTCTATCTCTTCTATCTCTTCTATCTCTTCCATCTCTTCTATCTCTTCTATCTCTTCCAGCTCTTCCATCTCTTCCAGCTCTTCTATCTCTTCTATCTCTTCCAGCTCTTCCAGCTCTCCCAGCTCTTCTATCTCTTCTATCTCTTCTATCTCTTCCAGCTCTTCCATCTCTTCCATCTCTTCTATCTCTTCCATCTCTTCCAGCTCTTCCAGCTCTTCTATCTCTTCTATCTCTTCCAGCTCTTCTATCTCTTCCATCTCTTCTATCTCTTCCAGCTCTTCTATCTCTTCCAGCTCTTCTATCTCTTCTATCTCTTCCAGCTCTTCTATCTCTTCCATCTCTTCTATCTCTTCTATCTCTTCCATCTCTTCTATCTCTTCTATCTCTTCCAGCTCTTCCATCTCTTCTATCTCTTCCAGCTCTTCCAGCTCTTCTATCTCTTCCAGCTCTTCCATCTCTTCTATCTCTTCTATCTCTTCCAGCTCTCCCAGCTCTTCTAGCTCTCCTACACTGTAAACGGCTGCATGTGTTCCTCCTGCAGGGCATCGTGTCGCTGTGCCTGCAGTTCGAGCGTCTGCTGCAGACCCACCTGCCTCAACTCTTCTACCACCTGCGAGAGATCGAAGCGCAGCCGTGAGTCACTCGCAGCTGTTTCCTCCTTCGTGTGTTTGTTGTCCAGAACGATGCAGCACCAACACGGCTTTAAAGATTAGTTCACCGCTAGAAATTCACCATTTATTTGACCTCAAAACGCTCCCAAAAGGGACCGAACACCGAAAGACAAATGTTGAAGTGCTCTGTGAGTTTCACATCCTTTTAACTGAAGTCTTGAATATGCAGAAAGAACCTGCTCAAGGAGGATTTTTATTTTCACTACAAGAAAACTGTAAAATTACAGTATTGTTCATTAGAAATGGAAACGTCCCACCCTGAGTGAAGCCGTCCTCCTGCAGCTGTACCTGCATCCTGCCCTGAACTTTAGGAGGCTTTAGTTTCACAGATGATATATATATATATATATGCTTGTTATTATTACAACAACAATCATGTATTCATCTTTTATGCAGCATCACAAAAAAACAAAACAGACGCGTCATGTTAATTTTACTGTTTCTATTTGGGTCATAGATTATATTTCCATGTTTATCTGGTATTTATATGATATATTTATGCTGGATATGATGGACCTGCAGTCTCTTTGCAGTCCTACAGTAATGAGCTGCTGCCATCTTGTGCTTGTTTACGGGAATAACAATTTCAAAACCCTTTTAAAACAGTAGAAGATGCAGTCGTTAAACCTGCATTCACACTCATATTTGAAGACGTCTAAAAATGCTGTTTGCAAACAGATGTGACGTTTGTGTCCTCAAGGTTGCGTATCGCCTTTAAGTGGATGGTGCGCGCCTTCTCCGGCTACCTTTCCACCGATCAGCTGTTTCTGCTCTGGGATCGAGTCCTCGGATACGACTCGCTGGAGGTCGTCGCAGGTGGGTGAATATTTCACTCACACTCGGCTGCAAACGAGGCGGCAGCAGCCTCCATGTTCGTACACAAATATTATGATCTCACAGACACCGTTTCTCTTTCCTTTTATTCCCCCCTCCGACCCCCAATTTCCTCATCTCCCGTCTTCTTCTTCCTCCTCCAGTTCTAGCGGCGGCCGTGTTCGCCTTCCGCGCCGAGAACCTGATGGAAGTGACGTCGCTGGCCTCCGCCGAGGTATGTCCGTCTCACTTTCCACTTCTTCTGCATGTGTGACCCCCCCCCCTCCCCTCCCCTCCCCTCCCCCCAGTACTCCTGGTAGGCTGTAAATAGCCACTAAAGACCAGCCAGTACCAGTAACCCAGTCTTTTGAATGCACAACCCGACACTCAAGAACCCCTCGCCCTCTTGAAGACCCGGCCCGCCAACACCATCTCCTCTCCCTCCACATCCCAACGCCGCTTATCAGGAACACACTCAACATTACATCCAACTCTCTGCTCCACTTTTTTATTTTTTTTATTTTATTTTATGCAGAATCATCTTTTTTCTTCTTCTAATTTGTCGACTGAAGGATTAAACGGCCCGCGGTCGCCTCCCACGCGTCACTCATGCTGCGATGTTACAGTAACCCGTAATACAACTCTGGTGCTGCACCCGCTCCCCATACGGCCGTCTGCTATCATATAACATGAAACCAGAAGTCAAACATACAATCACTCGCCTCCCCTCTTCTCCCCCCATCTCCTTCTCCTCCTCCGAAGGGTGACGGGAGTTCAACGACAATGTGACGCATCGAACCGATGTGCTCCTCCATCAGGGAGAAGATATCATAACACTGGTCCTTATCTTATATTTAGAACCTCGGACCCAGCGCTGAAACATTAAACCCTGTCTCTAAACACGATAGGGTCCCTAAATTTAATCCCCCACCGATCCCAAAAGGACAGGGGAGCAGGGGGGGGGGGAGCTGTGTCCTCTTCTCAAGCATGGATTGTCGCTTCCCAAGGATCCCGCATCATCATTATTCACGTCGTCCTGTGTGGTTCTTTTTTTAAATCTCGAAATATGTTTCTGGAGAAGGGGGGAGGGCTTTTCATGCCATCCCACGGGGCGAAGGTAAAGAGTGCTGCGGTCAGGACAGGTGTGTGTGGGGTGGGGTGGGGGGGTTTAGATGACCAAATCTTACTTGTGCTTTCTTTGACGAACCGTCCTGCAGGCCGTCCTCGCCGACCTCTCCACTCTGAAGGTCATACCACTCATCCAGATCTTTCTGTTTGCCACCGCCATCTGAAGGAGGCCCGGGACGGCAGCGGCTGGTGGGGGGGAGGGGTGGAGTGGGGTTGGGGTGGGGACGTAAACATCTCAGCATAACTTGCATGACTAATCAGGAAACAGGAGCTTAATGTGCGAGACATGGGAAAAAAATAATGCAGGAAAACGTCCATAGACATAATAACCCTTCATCTGGTCCACAGCCAAACCCATCTTTAGCATGCATGCACCAGGAATAGCGACTGCCCTATCACGTTATTAGATATTATACGCCGTATGTAAGTATAGCCTGTGACCGGTAAGGCTCAGATGGCCTCCTTAAGCCATAGGCTCTGCGGGGGGGAAAGAAAAGGGGGGGGCTCGTTAGGAGACGAGTCGCACGCAGCAGTAATTGTACTGCCATAGAGAACAACAGCAATGCCTCCGAGCTCGGCTAATGAAGTGTTAATTAGCTCTTGCAATTTCCTCTGCTGCGCGGCTCCTGCTTGTTATTAGATAACGCTGAATGATGAATGAGCAGATTGGAAGTCTGAACCACAGAAAACACGGAAAACTGAATGATGCTGGAAGCTGCTGTGTAAATAAATATTGTATTTATGAAGGGAGTTACTGCACTATTAAGGGACGTTTGTAGCACCTTCAATGCTTCAGTTTATTTTATAATATTTTGAATTATGTATTTAATTCCTCTATTCTGTAATTTTATTTTAAAAATACATTCTATGTAATTTGATTTAAATGCAATCAGATCCATTTCTTTTTATTATTGTTATTTCATTAACAGTATTCTTTACAAGTCACGTGTTTAGTTTTTTTCTGCCTCCTAAATTAACACATTTTCAACAATACAAATAAAGTTGAGTTGAATTGGTTTTCTCCGGATTATTCCACGAACTCATCACCGTTGATATTTTTTATGGCTTCAGTGTGTCGCTGGCTGATCGTCGCCGCTCCCTCATTGAATATTTCTCCGGGCTTGTGTGACGGTAAATATTTGGACAAGGTGTTCTGCTGAAGCTCACCGCAGTCGTCCCAACGGGTCGACGTGTCAGGAGGCGTCATTCGGGGCCTCGACGCCCCCTCGGCCTCCTCTCTGCTCCGTCGTTGGCCTCCTTCCTCCCCGCCGCCCCCCTCCGCCGGCTCGTATCGAATTATGCTGCTCCTCTCTTTCGCCTCGGCCTCTCCTGGCTTCTTCTACATCTGCCACCTGTTTACCAGGACTCCCACGGCCGACTCCGTTCCTCCCGAGACCGGTATCACCTGCTTTTAGTCCCTCCTGGTGGCCGATGCGATGCACTGCGGGGCAATTTGCCGTCTGTCCGTCAACGCTCGGAGGCTGTAGGATCTCCGGTTGGAAGTTATGAAGTGCTGTGAGCTTAATGAGCGGTTGGACAGCGAGCGTGTTGTTCCGTGTTTTGGCTCCGTACTCTTGTTACCGATGACATAAAATGAAAACAACCACAGGGGGTAGAGGGGTGGTGGGGTGGGGGGGGGTTTCTGACCACAACCCTCTAAAACAGCCCCCCTCCCAGTCCTCAAAGCTGTGATGGGCAGTTTTAAATTTACGTAGGCAAAAAAAAAAATATACAAAGTAATAATGTTCTAAAAAATACTTTAAATATACCTTGAATTAAAAAGCAAGTTTTAAAAGCCTGTTTAGGTTTTAAATGCGGAGCAGACGAAGCCGACGGTGTTCTCCACCTCCATCAGCGTCAGCGTCGGCAGCAGTGTCATTCAAATTTGTCTTTTTAAATTAAAACCAGTCTTCTTATATAAGAAGTCAAAGACCTGCCTCCCTCCTATTGTGAAGCTATCGTGCAGTCGACCTTCACGTCCGTCCTTGACTGGAGATATTCTGTGTTGTCACGCTGCCCCATTAACACGTCAGCTGTTAAACCGTGTGTCATAGTGCGTTATCACAAATGATAAATACTCCGTATCACAAGGTCGGAGAGACGTCTTTACAGTCAGGAAGAGATGGCCGCGTCGTGATGTTCATGCATGAAGCTCCGAACTGTCTCACATCTCTTTTCTTATCTAGTAACTACACACATACTTATACTTACATATCCCTTAAGTACGCACTAATATTGGCCGAACTAGTTTCAGCTTTTTGTCTGAAATTAAATGAACTGCAAACGTTGATATTTGTCAGCTTTATTGTTTGATTTATTTATTTATTTTTAATTCGTATTGATTTCATGTTGTTTTGTTTGTTGATTGTGTTTCTTGCCCTCAGGTGCCTATATTGTAAAAGAGAGCTTGTTTCAGGTAGTTAAACATTTAAAAAACAAACAAAAACAAAGAAAAAGGTTGCCGGGTCGATCCCCGGGCCGTCCCGAGGTTTCCTTGGGCAGGTGAGCACCTTGCATGGCAGCTCTGCCCCCATCCTGGTGTGAATTGGAGGTAAATTGTAAAGCAATTAAATTATTTAAATGCACCATTTGTGTTTAATTTCTGTTCCCATTAGATCCTCTTGAATCCAACACTGAACCTTTAATGCATGTTTCTATCGTGCATTTAGTTATAAATTAGTTTTAATACTTTGTTAATATTATAAGGACAGTTTCTGTCCTTCAGAACAAACCGGATGTTGTCAGTAGAATCGATATAGAAAAAAACCAATAAAAAACCCATGGTGTGGTCCTTTAAGCATCATTTCTTGGTACGGCAGCGGGGCATCTTCAAAACAGACAGAAAAACGTGCCATTTAGCGGGCAGCCAATCAGGACCTGCCATGTTGGGACAGTCCAGCCAATGAGGAGCGGGAGGAGAAAACTTGGACGGGCCGGTGGGCGGGTGGTGTGTGTGTGTGTTGGGGGGGGGGGGGGGAGTAAAGGGGAGGCTGAACAATGAAGCGGGCAATCACCCCCCTCCTCCCTCCTCCCCCCCATCATCCTCCGCGTCACCATGACAGGGAAAAAAAAAAAAAACAACCCAAACAAATCCCTCTGCTGGTGTCCTGCACGCGCCAAATTAAAGTCCCCCTCCTCCTCCTCCTCCACCTTCCTCCTCCTCCTCCTCCTCCTCCTCCTCCTCCTGCTGATGTCAAAGCGCTTTTGCATACTGACTTCCGCCCCGCTCGGCTCTCCTTCCCCCGCCAGTCTGCATCAGCCGGTCCCGCGAACAGGCAGCTGATCCTCCGGGAGGAAAACACCGCCGAGCTGACTGAAAACAAACAAAACACCGAAAACCAAAGCGGATGTCACGTGCTGCTCGGAGAGGGAATACGCAGAAAGAACGAAGAAGACGCCCGTTGTGTTATTAATATTAATATTATTATTATTTTAATTTTTTTTTTTTTTGGTGATGCAATGGGATTCGCTCCTTCTCCGTGAGGAGGCGGACCGTGAGTCCACTATGCTGAAGCGGTCCCCGGTGTTCGGCCGCCGTACGTGGAAGTACAGTTTTCTCCCAACTCGCAGCTCCTCGTGAGGATTTATTTTATGATCACGGATACCGAAGAGCTGCTTCTTACCTGCTGTTGTTGTGGACTTGGGAATCCCTCCAGCCGGGTGTGTGTGTGTGTGCGTGCGTGTGCGTGTGCGTGTGGCTGCATGTGTGCTTCACCAACAAATTCACAACCTTTTTTTATTTAAATTTTTTTAATAAAATGGGTTTCTGCTGGCCTGTCGGAGCCGAGCTGCTGGACTTTTCTATTAAATAAATAGTTTCGCCACGTCGTTAAACCCACAATGAACTATTATTTTGTGGGTGTCTCTCACGCTCCCGTCAGGTTTTGTTCCTGTTAGCCGGCTGGTTTATTTATTTTTTATTCCTCCTCGTGCCAACACATATTTTTCTGCACAAACAAAAAAGACAATTTTTTTTTGTTGTTTTTTTTTTGGGGGGATAATTGCTGTGTTTGGAAGCATCTTTTCCGGGATTGCCTCCCCCCCCCCCTCCCCACTCCCTTCTACAGTTGGATACTTGATCCCCCCCCACCACCAGCACCACCACCAGCACCACCTCTCTCATCTCCACCATGAGTTACATCCACAAGGTGGTGAATGTGTTGCTACGTGGACTCGTCATCTATGCGGTACTGGGCTCGGAGTGCACTCAGGGGGATCTACCCGCTGACAATGTGGCCGTTACAGGTAAGCGCAGTCCATGTTGGATGTGTCCTCTCTCCCCCCTCTCCCCCTCTCCCCCCCACCAATTGATTAGCCCGGTATCTCCCTCCTCCTCCTCCTCCTCCTCCTCCTCCTGTCTCCATGTTCCCGGTGGCTTTCTCGGGGAAAGCCGAGGAATGCCCTTGCCAGGAAAAGTGATGCACCTTTTTTTTTTTTTTTTCTTTCCTCCTTCCTCTTCCTCTTCCTCCTTCCTCCTTCCTCTTCCTCCTCTCTGTCAACCCCCCCCCCCCCCTGTACATTGCTGAGGAATGCATGACATGACAGGAATGCAGGCTGCATCCTCACTGAGGGCAGGAGAGGATTTACTGTCAATGGTGCACCTCCTATGTGCATGTGTGTGTGTGTGTGTGTGTGTGTGTGTGTGTGTGTGTGTGTGTGTGTGTGTGCACATCACATTTATCAAAGGGGGACAACATGACAGGCCTCTTATGATATAAAGTGTTTACATTCATGTGTGTGTGGATGCTGATGATCTCCCTGAGGCCTACAGGTGCCCCCCCCCCCTACCCCCTAAACACCACCATCTATTAAACTGTACTATTGACTTAAAAGCTAATGAGAGGAGGATTTTTTTTTAACCAGGCAGTATTGATTGGTTGTCTTTGGAACAGGCTTCTTTTTTTTTGCACATGGCAGCGGCCTCACCGTTAAACACAAGCAGCCACGTTTCATTATCTAGCAGGGACAGAAAGGTAAATAATGTTGCATGGAAAGAAAGACCTTCTGCAGTTTATATTCAGGTCAAATCACGAAGCTGTCTGACTTCACTGTGTGTAAATACATTTCATGTATTTAATAGATTAAAGTCATTTTGTGTACATAATGTGTTTGTCAGGCCTGTACGTCGACGTACGTTCAAAAAACATTCATTTACTTCTCTACCAGTGACTCTGACATCATACACAGAGCAGCACAAACACAAATCATTATTGTTTCGTCTGTCGATTTCTTTTTCTCTATCAATCGATGAGCTGATTGATTTTTTTTAAATGTCAGTCAGTGTTTTTACCGAAGCACCTTATGTAGCCTTAAAATCTCTCCGACCCGCCACAACCAAAAGATGTTTTAGTTTATTATCATAGAGGACTAAAGAAAGCAAAAAATAATCACATTTAAGAAGCTGGATTCAAAATGTTTTTTCGTCGATTAATCATCAGTCAATAGAACAAATCGATTATTTGACTAATCGTTGCAGCTCTAATCACAAACTTGACTTTGTGACATGTTACCCCTCGGGGATTAATAAAGTAACTACCTAACCTAACCTAAACTAACCTAACCTAACCTAACCTAACCTCCCTGTGACTCCAGTAAACATGTAGTGTATAAATATCATAGTGAAAGTAAGTTCAGTGGTGGCTCATGTTGTTTTGTCATTGTAGTTACTTCCTTTAATGTTTCCTGCTCTTATTTTGGAAACCACCTGCCACTCAAGAGACCTCAATGTCCCCAACGTGGACCGTGTGAGTGGATGCGTGGTCACGCACTGCTAGACTATTAGTCAAACAATACTCGTGACATCCGCAATTACTGATGGAGACGACCTTCATATACACATTTTCTCCGTGACATTCGTGCTGATGTATTTTAGGCCTCCATTCTTTTCCTCTTTCTTTTTAAGCTCTTGACAGTTTGTTTTTAAGCCAAAGAGTGAGCTCCAAAACTAGGATTTAAAAAGGAACAGTTCAACATTTTTTGTGGAAATTTATTCCTTTTTCACTTCCTTCCAAGGGACTATTTCTTGACTGGGATTAGTTGCCAGGCAACCAGCGAGGAGTCACCGGCCAAGAAAATGTATCCCATAACACACAAACCCCTCCTGGACAACCGGGCACGGGTGGGTTTTTTTTTACTCTTCACTTCATTACACATTTAAACCAGCGTTTCCAAAAATGTCCAACTATCCCTTTCAACAAACCAAAGTCTCGCTCGACCCCCGAAAAAAGAAAAGTCCTCGAACGAGGTCGAACTTTTTCGGGACATTTCTGGAGCTTTCAGCCTCATCGTGTGGCCTTCATCGGTGTAATGAAGCTCGCTCGGTTGTCATGGAGACCATCATCTCCATGACAACTGAGCAAACTATCCATTTTTTATTTTTTTTTATTTCTAAGGCCGACAACGAACCTTCAAGCTAAAAAAAACAATTTTTTTTTTTTAACACTCACAAATGACTTAGAGACTCATTTGCTCGAAGTCTGGCAGAATAAAAAAAGCCTCGTAAATGGAGACTCGTTTATATATTCATCGAACACGTCCCGTTAAAGACGCTGGAGAAAGTCATGAACCTTTGTTCAACAGCTGTTCAGCGTTCACCACCGGCTCCTGAAAATAAACCTTTATCGATCAATAAGGCAAAAAGCAACAGCTGCTCTTTTCCACAACAACGGTCGTCGGTGTGAAGCGAACAATGAGGTCTGGTGGGAGCGGAGACGGTGGTGACTTCACACGACGTCCCGTCTCCCCGGCCCGGAAAGGTCAGCTGCCTTTTCGACGCTCTGTGTCGTTGCTGTCGTATTTCTTATTCGTCGCCGACCTCGGTTTTTAAAAAGCCGATTATATTGTTACACAAACCTCCACGAACGCCATCTTTTTATCTTTAAAACGAGACACTTTGAAAAGGTTTAAAAGCAAGAACTTTTATAAGTAAACGTTTCTTTCGTCGCCTACTTGATGTTTCTCGGTTAGTTAACGGACTTCACGACTCGACTCGAGTAGCGCAGCTAAATGCTAAACAGAAGTAGCGCTAAACTGCTTAACGTGCAGAATTTAGTGGTTCCGACCCAGCGATCTGATTGGTCGACATTTGGAACGAATCGTCATGACATCACATCCTGCTCACCGCTACAAATATGACTCCGCTTTCTCAATGGAGATATAAAATTAGATTTGAATTTCATATAATATGTAATATAATGTAGTTTCTACTTGTTATAGGTCTATTCAATTTGACCCATTTGGGGAAATCGGGTCTCTTTTGGTAAGTAAATAATAATTGTTGTTGTTTTGTAGCAATTATCACCCAAGAAAAGTTCATCAGTGCCACTTTAAGGAAGTGATTAACACATCCGTGACTACCAACATTTATTCTGGGATGTCTGCTGAACACTTAGACAGAAATTAGGTCACAATGCCGATGAGAGGGTGATGAATATTTGCATATGTACACATGCACATACGCAGCAGCACTGAAGGAATATTCTTGCTCTTGATAATTGAGATTAGAGACGAGGTCGTTGCTATTGAAGCGGTTCACGGTTCAAAGCTGCCATTTAGCGTGCTGTGTGTGGTGAGAGGGTGAAACTGTAGGAGGGGAGGGGGGGGGGTAACATTTGGTGGTCAGGCAGCGCCGTTGTGATTTTTTTGTTGTTGTATATAATCTTCAAAGAGCCGCCGAGGCTGGGAATAGGTTTGAGAAACAAAAGAGGAGAATCGATTATGCAATTCGGGCAAGAAACAGTTTGTTCGGTCTGAAAAGTGTTTTTTTTTGTAAAGATTTAATTCAACTGCACAGTGTGTCGTTTATCATCAGTACTTTTCTGACATTTAATCAGTCGTATTTGTGCAACTGCAGCCGGCTGTCATCGTGACGAGCGTCGGCCAACATCTCTGCGGAGGTCTGTGATAAGTTATATGATTTTAAAATAGATTTTCTTTTTTTTGTCTTCCGGGATCTTTTGTTTATCCGAGAGGAAAGAAAGATGAAGCGGGCAGCTGAAGTCGTTACTGATGTTGGAAACCCAACAGGCAGCGCGTGAGTTGAACTGAGGGGTCAGTTGTTGTTGTTTTTGTCTCGGTTGATATACGACATCCAAAAAAACCCACTTTTTCTTTTCCTCATTGTGGGTCTTTTTTTAAATCTCCGCAGGGTCCCCCGGTCTGTAGTGAATCTACACCTGCATATTCACTGCAATGCAACAGAATGAGCACGTTGTTCAAACAATGGGAATCATAAATCATCACTGTGCACCTAAAACAAGCAAAAAGGAGTAACAGGTTGTTTTGTTTTTTGGCAGTCAGCAGAAGATGTACAATAAAAAATAAAAAAAACTAGTAGAGAGGGAGAAAGAGGCATCGGGGGTGGGGGGGGGGGTTGGTGGCCGTGTGGACGTGGTCTTCTACCCGTTTTAATGGCGTTCAGCTTGTTTGCCGTTTCAACAAACAAAGCTCTTCCCTCTGAGGACTGAAGTGACGTGTCCTCGTTTAGCTTCAAGCTTTATGTAACGTACAGATGCAGAAAGCAGCTGCAGTTGAAATTACAGACTCTTAACGGAGTAAAGCGCTCACGAGTGTATCTCCAATATGATCTATAACTGAGAGCTTCTTTTTTTTTTGATGAAGGGATGTTTGGAAAGGAGGCTCAACATTTTGCCTTCCTCTCCGCTGCTTGTTTATGGAAGAGGACCAAGAATTAGCATTTTGGTGAAGCTCCCATCGCTGCTGCTGTCTGCAGCCTTTTTCCATCATTTGAGGAAACGCAGGCTTTTTCTTAGTTTAATGCTCGTGTTGGAGCCTCGGTGAGTGTTTTGTTTTATAAGCTAATCGTGACAGCGCGTCTTAATGTCCTCGTTCTGTAGAGTAAAACTCAACAGGCGAAAGTCATTTCCTTTTTTTCTGACGAGAACAGACTGGTTTCTCAAAATAAACCTTAAAACAAGACTCAGTCTCACCCCCACGCTGAGTGTTTTAGTGTCTTTCAGCTCATTGTTTTGGGGTTTTACAGCCATGTCGGTGCACACCGTATGGCGGGCGGGCAAAATAAACACCTATGTGATAATAGTGGAGCATTTTAGATGCTGAAGAAACAGATCATTTCCTCAAGAAAATGGTGGAGACCAAACTAGAGCTAAAAATGATGGTGATCACGAACACACCTCCTAAATAAGTGATAATGTTATTTATATTATGTCAGTGTTGTGTTCATCGCTTGTTCTTCTGGTGGCCAACAGATCAGTTATTGCTGCTTTTAAAGCTGCAGTCATTCATATTTTTATATTTATATCAAATAATCTGAAAGAGGGTGCTTGTGCAAGAATTATAAACCTGCAGTTCCTCAGCTCCACTGATTGTTTCACATCCTTTAGTTTCACTTACAACCCGTGTTTTTTCTCGTTTATTCGTCATATCTCCTTTTTAAGTTGATCATACGTCAGCGTTGTGTTTCCAGCTCGTTCTGCTGCCAGAAAATTTGGTTAATATTGTCTTAATGTGGAATCTATTTGTGCCAGTGCTGGTCTGTCTGCACCCATTCATCATTGTAGAATAGAGGAAGAAACGCTTTGACTGGTTTTGTATTTATTTAGTGACGCTGGCAAATCGGCGTCGTGAGCGGAGGACTCGTTTAGGTGGAACATTTGCATTCGTGGAGTCCCAGCATTGAAATGTTTGTCAAAATGTTCCTTTTTTTCAGCCTGTAGTCATCTGCTCCGAGGTTGTCGTCGTCGTCGTCGTACCTTACTGACACCACTCGGTGCCCCCCCCCTCCACCCCCCAGAAGTGGGCAGCTGCTGCCCATCTCCATCAGGGAGCTTTAGGGTTGTGATCCATCCTAATGAAGCTTGTCACCAACCAGACTGTTGTATCCAGTGTATTTATAAATCCAGTGGAAAAAGTTTTCCAAGTGCATTTTCCACCCTGTCGTGTTTGGTTCGGCGTCGCTCCTTATTATCCCGGAGATCTGTCGGCGTGAGGTCGAACCGAGGAGATAACGCCGCTTCGTTTCATGGTTTACGCTCCTCTGTGAGTGCTGAAACATTCAACGACCTGATTCACTGGTATCGAGGAATTGTTGAGTCACTAACCCCTGAATACTGTAATATTATAACAAGAGGAACAACATAAACAATAAAACACACCAATACGAGGAAATAACAAAATAAAATGATAATTAGAAAATAAAATGGAAGAAATTAATTATTTCCCAAAACTTCTCCATTTTGTTCTTTGTAAAGTAACTTATCCTTTCAAGTGGGAGATTCCACATGTTTGCTTCTTCCAAGAACAATCAATACGCCGTTTAGCCTCCGAAAAAACAGACATTAAGCAGCGACTTTACATTGTTTGAAGTTACTAAATGCTTTTGTGTCTATTTTAGTAAAATACGGCATAATAATGATTCCACGATTTTGAAAGTCGCTCTGCGTTCCCTTAAAACACTAAAACACGACATCAACCCTCGTTTTACACTCTTGAATCTCTAAACTCGACACCAGGGTGTTTGAGATAATTCGTTCATAAGACAACACTGGCAGCTGATTCGCTCGTGCAGAATCTCCCCCCCCCACATCTTCCCCATCCCCCCCCCCACACACACACAGTCGCAGATGTAGGTCACTGTACTCAGCTGTACAGTGTTTCCTGCTGCGAGTGGCCCACAGTAGCAGAGCTGTCTGCCCTCTCCATCCCAGAGGGGGCTATTGTTGTCTCTCCCCGAGGTGTTGATCCCCGTCGCTGGCAGTGATGCACGCTGCCGGCTGCGTGAGCCATTCATGACGGACACAAGCAACATCGCATGCCAACATCGGCAGAAAAAAATCAACAACATCCATAGATGTGGATATGCAAACACATTTATAGGTTCCCTTTTTTTACACCTCACTTCCTCGGTTTTCATTTTTTCTGTTTTCATGCAGTCAGATACAAAACTGTCGAGGCTAGAAATGAATGAACCGAAATGAATCGGCAGCTGTGTTGACATTTAAAAAAACAAACAACAAATTGGCTAAACTTCATTTATTGAGCTCTGATTGGACAAAACAAGTAACTTGAAGAAGACTTTATCAACCCGACGGGTCGATGTCCCCGTAAACATCTCTCAGCTGCACGCTTCGCCAGAATGAAAGGTTGGTGGGGGTCACGGTCTCGTCCTGTTGTGATCCCGCCGTGTTAATGCTCATCACCTCAACACAGGAAGAAGCCAAAGCTCTGCCCTTCACCGAAGTCACCGCGGCTTTCTGGCTTTGCATGTCACTTCCTGCTTAATCACATCATGTGCTGAAGCGCCGAGTTTTCTTATCTGCAAATATTACATTTTATTATATTTGAGCTCGACGAGATTTATTCCAGCGGACGACTGCGCTCTCCTCGTTAAAATAAGTCCCCCTGGTTGTAGGCAAATATATATATATATATATATATATATATATTCTATTTGAGTGGGATTTAAAGTTAGATTTTGGCCATGAGGTGCAGTCCCCTCTGATTTCAGGGACTTTCCCTTCGGCCGAGGATCACGTGACGCGCTGACCTGGGCGAGAGGGCCAAACAGCGGTGTGGATTTCTCTGGTATGCCGCCCCCTCCCGAGTCCGTCTCCGCCGACGTTCACCCTCCGACCCGCGCTCACAACAAAATCATTGACAAGTCGAGATAACGCGGAGACTCAGATGTAGATCTGATCAACGATGCACGCGTGTGCGTTTCCTTCTGTCATTATTTTGAATTGCAAGACATTTTTAGCTGAGTAAGTCTTAATGCTGCGATAGTTTGAAATGATCAGCGGGTCAAATAGCCTTCTGTAACGTGAAACAGATCTATGAGTAATCCAACTCCCAAAATTAGTCCTGATTGTCAGTGTTTTAGTGTCTTTGAGCTTGTTTTGATTTTCCTGTCCCAACCTTGACCATTTCGCTCTCATCAGCTTTTTATTTGATTTTTTTGAATCGTAGAATTTTAGAGATTGCTTTCCATTTGTTTTTAATTGATATTACTGACGCTAGAAATTAGATCATCTTCAATCAGTTGATGGAAATTTGAATGATAAGAAAAATACGATATCAAGCAGTTGAGCTGTTTCTTTTTTTTTTTCACAATTCAATTCATTTTTTATTTATATAAAAGCCAAAAGTCACCTCAGGGTACTTAACTATAGTAACGTCCTTACAACCGAGGAGCCCAAACGATGGAACAGTTCCCACATGAGCGTCAGCTGACAGGAACAACTCTCTTGTTGTCACGCTGTGACCGCTTATCCGTCTTAGCGCCGCTAACAGTAGCACGTCCGGACCGACACGTGGCGTCTTAAGAGCCCACGTCGGCCTCCGCCTTGATCCGGATCTTGTGTTACACATCAAAGGGTCTGATGGCGGCCAAATCACTTACATGTGCTCTTGGACTTTTGGCTGTTCAGCAGCAGATGTGTGGAAGGTCAGATGAAGGTTTAGACTTGGTTTGTCTCTGCCGCGGCTTCGAGCCGTCGCGTCGATATCTCGACGAAGAAATCTACGATGTTTTGTCTTTGGTGCTGCGTCTGTTTGTTCTCAGCACGAGTATCGCAATCACGTGGGGCAACTCAAGATTTTTTTTCATGAAATACGTTAGTCTGTCTCCGTGTATTGATCTCCTGTCTGCAGCGGTGTCCTTCGGCTCCCGTATTTAGACGCGTGAAGTTAAAGAAGAGAATCCTGTCGAGCAGGAAGGTGAAGAAGGTGGACAGGAAGCTGGCGGAGAGCCAGACGTGCTCTCTGCTGTCAGTTTCACATCCTCCAGCTGAGACAGTGAGGAGTCCGAAAACACTGATTTATCAGGATGAAAGTAAAACTAAAACTAAAACGTGCGTCCTCCAGACATTTGGAGGTTTAACCGTAGAAGCTTGAACGGGCCGTTCTCGGTGTCCCGTCACATAAATGTCATTTTAAATCTGAGCTGCGGACTCCAAATGTTCAAATCCAGCAGGATGTAAACCTTCGTCCTGATAAATCTCCCGCTGAGGAAGAACAGCGTTCAGGAACCGGGTTTCTTTAACTGCTGTTCGCTGCAGGTTCTTTTTTTCTTTCAAGGCCTCTTTTACAACCGGTTTCTTGTAACGCGAGTCTGTCTGTTCCCAGACAGACAATAAGATCTGTGTGAGGTGCAGTCGGCTGGAACGTGCAAACAATAGACCTGATGTTAAAGCAACCAGCCGAACGGTTCTCAAATGAAAAGGGAAACGTTAAAACTTCTCGTCGTTGATTCCGAGCAGACGATCTGCTGTCTGAGAGTTCAAACTCAGCGGATCTAAAACTTCAAACCAGATGATGTTTACGAGTTGTTCACGTTGGATTGGTGAAAATCGAACGGCAAAATTCAAGAGTAAAAACTTCCTGGCGTCTGTAATAAAGAGCGAGAATTTTTACTTTTACTTGTAACCCAGAAGTTTCATATTCAAGGTTTTTCTGTCGAGTTTTGTAATTAGAGAATTTTATTTTGTGTGAAATATTTGACAAATTAATTTTCTCTCTGGATTTTTTTCTTTTTTTTCGTGAGCCTGAAAAATGTCAACATTCAGTATTATCTGAATTCCCACATTTGTGCTCTTAATGCTTCTCTAAACATCTGGTTTGTTTTTTCTTACATTTATTTTTGGAGGAAGTGAGAAAGTCTGAACCCACAGACGAGGAACCCTTCATCCCAGTGAAGGTCGTCCGGGATGCATTTACTATGTAACATTTACATTATGTAAATATGCATTAACAAATACTTCTGTATTTGCTTCTGGGTGCGACTTTGGTATTAAAAGAAGCTATGTCTGCTCAGTCGTTACGCAACGGGAAGCGTCACATACGCGGCGAACGCACGCCGAACTCATCACACTGAACTCATCACACTGAACTCATCACGCCGATCATTGTTCATTGTTAACTTTTTAAGTCTAGCATGTAATCTCTTCCTCCGCGCGGCCGTCTGCTCTCTCGACCGCTTTCCTGCAGACATACAACCCATTAACCTTCAAACCGTTAACCTCCCACCCGGGGGAGCGTGGCGGCGGCCGAGCCGGCTGATTAAAGGAGCGCTCGGGCCCCTTCGCGGCCTTTTCGTTCTGCTTGTCCTTCCCTGTCGGCCGGCCGCGTACATCACGCATCACGCATCTCGTGCTCGGCGGCTGTAATTGAAACATTCCTGGGACGCCCAGGCGAAAGGAGTTTCTCCTTTTCTGGAAGTTTTTGAGATCAGACTCGGTGAGCCGTCACACGTTTTGCTCTAGTTGTCTTCACCCCCTTTATTTGCCCTCTTTTTTCTTTTTTTTTCAAGCTGTGGCCTAAGCAGAGGATTAGCGGCGCCCGGTAGGGTGGTGTACTTCCCAGTTTCAGTGGGAACGACCTGATTCAACGGGTCAAACAGCTTCCTGTCTCTGACTGAATCAAAGTATCTGTTCAGTATTTCAACGGTTTTAAAGTTCGGTGCAAACTTAAACGTAAAGGTGCCGTCTGGAGTCAAACAAAATATCGTTTTATATATTCACTGTTTCTTCTCGTTGCAAAACTGTTGTAAATGCTCTCCACTTAAAAAGCACCTTAGCGAGGTGCTCGCCTCCCGTCAGGAGCAACTTGGGGTTCAGGGTCTTGCCTGAGGACATTTTGACAACTGGGAATCGAACCGCCAACCTTACGATTAGTGGGCAACACATAGTGCTTTCTATCACTTAAAAAAAGACCTTAACATCACACATTATCGGACAAATCTTTAGTTTTCATGCAGTTCAGAGGGGGAGAGTTTAAACTAATGGCTCACATGCTATCAGAGGCTAACTCAGCCAGCTGTGCACAGAGAAACCTCCAGTTGTTGCAACTCGGCACATATATGGCAAAAAAATTCATTTCAAAAGATTGAAATAAGGCCTTCTAGTGAAAGCAAGTAAAATTGCCTGCGTGTCGGACGCTGGGGAGATTTACTTTACGTAGCAAAAGTTATGCGGTTAAAATGTGTTAAATTGTTCAAAATCGTAAATTTGACAACGACCAGGCATTTCTTTGGTACTGAGATATTATCGCTGCCATAAAAGCATCAAACTTTGACACCCGGCCCAATAAAACTGGCCCAACCTGTGGAAACGATTGTCTGCAGTCCTGTAGAGACACATGCTGAATATCCAGACTTGTTTTCGTTGCTCGAGTGGAGCTGCCCGACCTGTTCCACCTACACCTGTCTTAGTTGCCTCAACTATTGTTTCTTGCATTGCGACAAAGATAATCCAGTTCAGGGTGGATCCGGTTCAGTTCAGACATGTTGAACATGCAGCTGTGCTTTTGTCAGACTTTTTGTTGGTGAGAGGAATAGCTGGTTCTTACAGAATCACGTCTCCGGATCCGAGAGGTTTGAAATAAAGTTTTGACTCCCGTGTGGGAAGTGAGGCAATTACATGTGTGTGTGTGTGTGTGTGTGTGTGTGTGTGTGTGTGTGTGTGTGTGTGTGTGTGTGTGTGTGTGTCACCGTCTGCAGCTTTTTGTGTTTGCTCACTGATGATCGTCCCGCCGTGCCTTCGGGCCTCCGGAGGAGGAGGAGGAGGAGGAGGAGGAGGAGGAGGAGGAGTTTTGTGAGCTCACCTGTCAGCAGAGCATCAAGACGTCACAAAGTCTGGATTATTTTTTTGTGATGGATTTTGTCGTTGCGTGTCGGATCGATTCCCTCCTGAAGGAGGTCAGTTTTTAAACGCGGGGGCTCGTGACGTGTCCGTTTTAACAGCTTGTGCAAACTGAGAGTAACGTCCAAACACTTTCTGTCTCGCTCGCCCTCTCCCGCTCTCCGCTGGCATTTGTAGGCAGCTAATGATATTTGTGTCTTATTAATGGCTGCTGATGAGCTGAAATGGTAGACTCTCCACGAGCTTTATTTACTCGCCTTTAATGCTGAACCGTCAGCTTGACTTATGACACCGCCATATGAGCAGCGGCTACACGGGACCGGTCCGGTTACACGGCACCGGTCCGGTACACCCTGACATCACGTTCCTTCGCTCGCCTTCACGCACGCTTTGCAGCATGTGCTTTGTGTGTCGAGTGCAGTTTTATTTCAGACACACAAACATGTGTTCGGTGTTCGGCCGTCCTCGTGGCATCGACACAATCCAGGAATTTATGTTTAACGTGTCATTTATTGTCCGTATGATGGAAGTGTGTGAGAGTTTGGCTCGGCGTCAGTGGAGCTAATGAGCTGCTGACACGGCTGTTTCCGTGGTGATGTACCGCGTGCAGAAAGGTGTGCCGAGTGACGCTCGAACAGGAGGTCACCTGAACTCCACTCGTAGCTGCTTTTGTTAAATTGGAGGCACACTGTAAAAAAAACTAAAAAAAACAATAAAGAGAAAACGTTAAAAAATAAAAGCTATTTTGAGTTTTACTCTGCTGTGTTGTCAACGTGGGTTTAGAAGTTTAACCAAAGTTTGATCTTAAGTTTGTCTAATTTAAGACTACAATTAACTCGGGTGCATAAATTAATAATACTTAAATTAAGAAATATTTTATGTTAGAAAACAATAGAACAGCAACATCATAGTTGAGAGAAACTTTTCTTTTTACTTGAATTGTTTTGTTACTTCAACTTTGCAGCTGGTTGCTGCATTTTCTTTTCTTTTCTTTTTTGGTTTTCTCACCTGTTACGATCAGAGAGCAGTTGAGTGTGTTGATGGTGGATGGAGATGGAGGATGGAGATGGAGATGGTGGATGGAGATGGTGGATGGAGATGGAGATGGAGATGGTGGATGGAGATGGATGTGGTGGATGGAGATGATAGATGGAGATGGTGGATGGAGATGATAGATGGAGATGATGGATGGAGATGGTGGATGGAGATGATAGATGGAGATGGTGGATGGAGATGGATGTGGTGGATGGAGATGATAGATGGAGATGGTGGATGGAGATGGATGTGGTGGATGGAGATGATAGATGGAGATGGTGGATGGAGATGGATGTGGTGGATGGAGATGGTGGATGGAGATGGATGTGGTGGATGGAGATGATAGATGGAGATGGTGGATGGAGATGGATGTGGTGGATGGAGATGATAGATGGAGATGGTGGATGGAGATGGATGTGGTGGATGGAGGCTTTCTGCTGACTTTCTTTACTTTTCATCGCCTGTGATGAACAAACCAACATGATGTTTACATTCAGCATTTCCCACCAAACATTGTTTGTATTCTTCAGGCCTAACAATCATACTATATGCTTCATAAAACATTTGCAAAGCAAATCTTTTTATTATCGTGAATCATGCAATGTTTTCCTTCCATGTTTAAAAGGTGGTCGGCTTTTCTTCCTACGCACACTGATAACAGTTACTCTGTAGGAAAGAGTAAATGGAGATTTTGATCTCTGACAGCTGTAATGTCACAATTATAATTTGTAGGATTCTTTGCATAAAGTGCGAATACAGTTTTGTTTTTTGTTGAATTGGAAAGAAAAAAAAAATCCCTATAAGTACCTGAAATGTGAAACTGATCAAAAGTACAAGTAGGCTGTTTGCGTTATGTTGGGCTGCAGAAGCACAATTTTCTATAAGTAAGTTTCACAATAATTTGGATTTTGAAAAATGATTTACTCAGAAGTTTTTTGTTGTTGTTGTTTTCATGTAAAGAGAGACTCAATGATGGTCTGTGAGCTCCGACGTGAAGTGGCGTTTGACCGCCGAGAGCGAGTTGGAGTCTTTTGCAGAAGAACACAAGAAGAACTGTGACTGCATGTAACATAATTAGATTTTCACAGCAGAGACTGTGGTGTGAAACCGAGCTCGCTCTCATCTGTTTCATGGCGTGTTGGTTCTCTGATCTGCTTCCCCAATCTGCCGTGCCTGAATTGTACTGCGCGTGTGTGTGTGTGTGTGTGTGTGTGTGTGTGTGTGTGTGTGTGTGTGTGTGTGTGTGTGTGTGTGTGTGTGTGTGTGTGTGTGTGTGTGTGTGTGTGTGTGTGTGTGTGTGTGTGTGTGTGTGTGTGTGTGTGTCTTTGATATGTCTGCTGTGTCTGAGCTCTGGAGAGAGATGTGTGTGCGTGTCAGGAAATAGCTGAGGACACTGAGAAATCTCCCTGGAGTCACATGTCAAACTCATCATATCCTGCTATCTTAATTCCATGTTGCCTTCTGCCTACACCCGCCCAGCTCCCGGATCCTCTTACACCGAGTCCAGGATCAGGTTTGAAGTAAGACAGGGACTGGAGGGAGGGAGGGAGGGACGGTGGGAGGGTGGGTGTATGTGCCGTCTCCCAGGTGGAGATCTCACTCTGCAGTCTACGAGGTGCTGACGTGAAGCTGCCGTCGGTGCTCCGAGCTCGGTTATTAAATCTACGGAGATGACATTAAGTTTCGCTTCAATCCTCGATGAGTGAATGAAATCAATGAAACAGAATCTCCAGTGTGTTTCTTGTAAAAAAGGGGAAATGTCCTTCAAGTCCTTTGCAACTTCCATCAGACGAAAAGGTCCCTGAAACACAATCAGTCTCCATCAGCTCCTCCGTGATGTTTTTACGGTGTCTGGACCTGACAGACATTTTTGGTATTTTATTTGAGATGTAAATCAGTCGCTCGGTTGTTTCCTCAGACGGTCGGGTCATTTCGTTTTGATCATAATAATTATGCAATGAACAAGCAATCTCCGCAATATTTTGCAGCAGCTTGCAATTTTGTAAAAATGTCCACAAAAAAATAAAACTCAACAAAAATAACTTCTCATTTACAATCAGCAAGACTCTGCTGCCTCTTTTCTTATCAGAAAAACAACAACCGGAACGAGCTGATCTTCCTGTGATGTGCAGCATGTTTATTATCTAAGACAGTGACTACACATTAAACTTTACCAGGTAACAGCGCTGGAGAAACATGTTCCTTTTCTTTTCACCCCGGAGGGACGGATCAGTACAGACTTGGTGTTCATTGGCTGTTTGCAGGACGAGAGACGTAGAAAAAAACATTCATCTGAGACTTCAATATCTGAACGCAACAGACATCTGACGTCTGCTTTATCGATGCAGCAACACGATGTCCGAATGTCACGAGGATCGGGCTCAAGGAAGTCCCGAAAAGTCACAGTGAACACACACACACACACACACACACACACACACACACACACACACACACACACACACACACACACACACACACACACACACACACACACACACACACACACACACACACACACACACACACACACACACCCCTCCCTGTCTGCGTCTCCTGTCACCCACATAGTGTCTTTTTTTGTGGAATTAAAGACAAGGACCGTCTTCACGACATGCGTATAGAGTACAAAAAAAAAACCTGCTTTTCAACTGCTGGGATTCACTTTAAAGGAAGCAGTTGACAACTAAAATGCTTTTGTTATCAGATTCTTTTGAAGCGAAGCCGTCGCCCTCCGTGACAGCTCGCACGCGTTTTTACAGTTATGGCAAAATGAATTAACTGCTTCCTTAGCTTCTGTGTGTGTGTGTGTGTGTGTGTGTGTGTGTGTGTGTGTGTGTGTGTGTGTGTGTGTGTGTGTGTGTGTGTGTGTGTGTGTGTGTGTGTGTGTGTGTGTGTGTGAGTGTTTAACATCTGCATGTGTTTGAGTAAGGTGGGGGGGGGGGGGGGGACCTCTGCCATTGTTGAGCTTTTACATCCTGACAGCCGGGAGCCTGGCAGGTTAAAAATAACCCAGAGCTTTTCCAATCGGAGGCCCGCTCGTCTCGGCTGTTTTTGATTTTGCGTGCGTCCCCCTGGAACGCTCAGGGTCACCGGCGGCCACTTCCTGTCACATGGTCCCTCGTCGTAGCGCTAACAACTGTCCCGAAACATACTCAGAAATAGGACCCCTGGGAAGGAAAGGCCCGTGCTGTCATATTTGTGAATCGCCCTGCAGGTGGCCGAGCCTAAATACTGACTGTGAATGACAGTGTTTTTTTGTTTGTTGTTGTTGTTGTTGTTCTATCTTGGATGAATCTTTTTCTCTTAAGAAAGATAAGTCGGTTCATGAAGGGTTCTGCACGCATTCAGAACAGAATTAGGCCACAAGCACAGTATAGAAAGAAAGTGACAGCAAAAAAAAAAAAAAAAAAAAGATCAACTTCATAGAAAGTCGTTTGTAAAAGTATGCTGTTGTCAATTCTGACATTCCAGCAAACAAAGAAAGTAAAACTGGGACACACAACTGGATGTGCAGCTCTGTCTGTCTGTCTGTCTGTCTGTCTGTCTGTCTGTCTGTGTCTGTGTGTGTCTGTGTGTGTGTGTGTGTGTGTGTGTGTGTGTGTGTGTGTGTGTGTGTGTGTGTGTGTGTGTGTGTGTGTGTGTGCAGTGTGTAAAACCCAAGTAGTTTTGTGCTTCTTTCAATAACCAAATAGATATACACGCTATGCAAACAAAACAAAAGACTTATGTAAACTTCCCCGGCGAGCTAAGCAAATGTGTTATGCAACTTGTTCTCCAGCGTCAGGACAGACGGACACGGCAGAAATGAGCCTCGTCTTAAAGAGCCCCTTTTTTCTTTTGATAACACTTCCTGTCTCTGATAGAGGCACTTGTTCATCCCTTGCGGCTCGTGGTGGTAAACTTGTGGGTCGTGACCCAAAAGTCGGTCACGTATTTGTGTGTGAAAAGAACAAAAAAGTTGAGAGGGAAAAAAAATAAATCACTTTTAATTTGAAAGTCTTACAGAACTTGTGCTGCTGTGCTTTTATTTTGAAGGACGTACATTTCTAAAGAAGCAGCACAGTTTGCAGCCAGCGTTGTCGTGACAGTAACTTTTTATTTCATGGTGCTTTTAGCCCTATTTTCACTTTGGTTGCACTTTGAGTTTATTTCATATCTTAACAGCACATAAAGCCATTTTTTTATTACTGCCCTATTTTTTTTTTATGAAATAAATTGGGGTGGCTTCATGCTGGTTTTCCAGTGTGTAAAGGGAAATCGTGTTTGTCCACCGAGACACCAGCTGATCCGGCTCCTGATTGGTGCACGCCGTGCTGTCACCAGAAAGCAGCTCGTGATGTTTCTCATTGCAGCAGCTGAGTCAAAACAAACTTTAATTTAATTGTTATGTGCTTTTCAAAGTGTCGTGTGAAGTGGTGGAGATTTTAAAGCCGGCAACCAACCCAGCGTATCCATGTACGCAAGCAGCAGTGATCGCAGCGTTATCTAACCTGCCACTCAACAGTCACGAGTCCGGCCGCGGCCTCCTTCTCGCCAGCGCTGGTTCCTCCGTCCGACTCGTTCATCCCTCCCCAGCGTCCTCTCGTCCAAACTTAGCTTCGGGAACGCGTCCAATCAAACGGCTCCCTTTGCTCCTTCTGTGGATTTGGCCAAGTGGCGATTCTATAACCAACGTGTCAAGTCTCGCGTCGGTAAAGAGATCCGACATCTAAAACGCACCGAAGACGGCACGGCGGGACACGACGCGCTCGCCGGACGGCCTTTTCTTCATCTGAAGAAGTTCTGACTCTTTGCCTGAAATATAAAAATCGATGTCCATTCGGTACGAGACTGAAACCAGCAGCATAAAGATGGAACAATGAGATTCGTCGTTAATCAGAGAGGTTTAGAAGCATATTTTTGACCTTTTGAATTTGGTTCCAGTTTTAATGCTTTCACACACTTAAAAAATCCCCGTGACACGTGCTGGGATGTGTGTCGCCATCTCCTTGTTGTTGTTGTTGTTGTTGTTGTTTTGGCCTCGGCTGCAGTGTGGTGCGTCTGAAACCGAGGGAACATCGTTATTTGTTCGACCTCGCCGTGACTCGGACTGGCAGGTTGTTCAGTTTTTCTGTCCTTGTGTGTCCCGTCGGCGTCGTGGAGATCGCAGCTTCGGTGCATTTATCTGTTTATGAGGGTGTTTGTACGCAAGCCATCGTTTCTCTGTGTGTGTGTGTGTGTGTGTGTGTGTGTGTGTGTGTGTGTGTGTGTGTGTGTGTGTGTGTGTGTGTGTGTGTGTGTGTGTGTGTGTTTTATGTGTGTGTGTGTGTGTGTGTGTGTGTGTGTGTGTGTGTGTGTGTGTGTGTGTGTTGTGTGTGTGTGTGTGTGTGTGTGTTTTATGTGTGTGTGTGTGTGTGTGTGTGTGTGTGTGTGTGTGTGTGTGTGTGTGTGTTTTGTGTGTGTGTGTGTGTTTTATGTGTGTGTGTGTGTGTGTGTGTGTGTGTGTGTGTTTTGTGGCTCCACTGAGACAGTCTGGCTCCCGGCCAGTTTGAACTGTCCGTCGCTATGGAAGGCTGGAAGTAATGGGCTCGTTTACCCGGTGGGACGTGGAGGGGTGCTGGATAAAAACAGGAGGGAGGCGGGGGGGTGAAGAGGAAGGAGGGGGGAGGGAGAGAGGGGGGGGGTGCTCCCTGGGGACGCTGCAGGAATGACAACAGCATGCGACGGAGTCCAGCAGGAGCGCCGATCTGAATTTGGGATATTTGATGACAACTGAGTCTGAATTAGAAACATGTAAAATATCCTGTTTCTGAAAGTTCACTTTAGATGGCAGCATGTAGATTTATCAATTAACCAATAAGTTAGCTTTCTCTGTTCTTTTAGTGTTTTTAAATTAGAGCAAATGTCAGGTTCAGCTGTGTGTGTGTGTGTGTGTGTGTGTGTGTGTGTGTGTGTGTGTGTGTGTGTGTGTGTGTGTGTGTGTGTGTGTGTGTGTGTGTGTGTGTGTGTGTGTAAACTTCTGGCTGCTGAATCACCTACACCTGACCCTTCATCTCTCACCTGCTTTTTGTCTGTTTGTCTGTTTGTTTGTTTGTTTGTTCCCCCCGTAGACCCTTGTCTTATAGTGATGCCCCCATGCATCGGCGAGGATGACCGCTTCAGTCTGGATGCGCTGCGGCACATCCACAAACAGCTGGACGACGACAACGACGGGGGGATAGAAGTCAACGAGAGTGTGGAGGTGAGCTCGGGAGGTTTTTTGGGGAAGAAGGCTGTCCGCTGAGACGGTGGATCACCGCAGTAAATATATTGAGTTTACAGTGATAACAGTGAAGAACCGGCAGGTGTTGGAGTTCAAATCCTTCTTCAACAGCAATTAGTCATCAGAAACACACGCAGGTCCGTCGGTTCCGTTCTCACTCTCATTGCAGCGTAATTTACTGCTTAAAAAAGGGAATATTTATAATTTTATTAAAGGAAGTATTTAAAATTTGGAGGCTTTTTAAGTTACGTTGAAAACGTTTGACGCAAGTTGTGAATCTTTGCTCGTGAGTAAATAACCGAAGATGATGCGGTTGAAACACAGGTACCATAGTGTGTGTGTGTGTGTGTGTGTGTGTGTGTGTGTGTGTGTGTGTGTGTGTGTGTGTGTGTGTGTGTGTGTGTGTGTGTGTGTGTGTGTGTGTGTGTGTGTGTGTGTGTGTGTGTGTGATAGAGGGTTACGATTGACATCTGAGAGCACTCTGACCTGCCGTGACCTGTCCGTCTCTCAGTAATCAACGTCGTCTTACGTTGAAAAGAAACCTCTCGGGACCATGGTCACATTTACTGTGTGTGTGTGTGTGTGTGTGTGTGTGTGTGTGTGTGTGTGTGTGTGTGTGTGTGTGTGTGTGTGTGTGTGTGTGTGTGTGTGTGTGTTGGCAGGAGTCCATTTTAACTGGCTGAAGTGCTGGTGTGAGAAACAGTTATACCCTCCAGCCCTGCGGTGGCGCCTCAGTAAAGAGCCGTATGAGTCCCGTGTAACGAACCCTGAAGACCTGGACCCCGTCCCACATTACGGGGTTGTGTGTGTGTGTGTGTGTGTGTGTGTGTGTGTGTGTGTGTGTGTGTGTGTGTGTGTGTGTGTGTGTGTGGATCGCTGACGCACAGTATAGGAGCACGTTACTAAATGTCACACACACGCCTGTGTTTCAGCCTTTGTCTTTATAAGGCCACTGAGTCATTTCCAGCAGAAAGCCGGAGTTGTTTTTGGCTCATTACCGAGGATTTCCAAAAACGCCTTCTACGGGCTCTGATGGTGGGCGGAGCCACGTTTCATAACATGATGGACGCTCATTTCACCAGATTAGTGACTTTCTATCGGTTGGCTTTAAGAGGCATGCAGAGATATCGTCATGTGAGCAGGAGACCACGTTTAAAGAAACGGGACTTTTTTTCCCGCTGACGGTGATGCCGGGTGGTCACGGACGCCATTGAGGCTCAATTCTTCAGATTTGATTTGATTTGATTTGATTTGATTTGATTTGATTTGATTTGATTTGATTTGACTTGATTTGATTTTGCACAAATTAAAAACAAGATTTTACAAATTTAAAAAAATCAGTGCAGTGCAGAGAGGCAAAAAAACCAACCACTTGAAGCCTCCACCTAGATAATATTAAAAGTTTACAGTTATAGAAAATACAAAGTTTACATGCAGAAATAATATTTCAACATAGAAATAACGGAAATAAATAACAACAAAATACAGGCTCCAACAATCACAGCAAAAACAATAAAGTCAATATAAAATCAAAAAGATATGAGTATGGTGATGGATGAGAGTGTTTGTATGTTGCACTTACGAAACAACAGTTAAATATTTTTTCAAGCACCTTTTCAAACATTTAATAGAGGAGCAGCTTTTTGTCAGGTGGGAGAGGCCATCCCATAATATGCTACCCGGGTATCAAATTGAAAACTGACCTCTAACGATTTAGGCGGCTGAAGATCTGAGATTTGACGGGTCGAGTAAAGAGTGAACCTGTGAATTTACTTTAAAGTCTTAAACTGTTCAGGAATATTTCCTTCTTTTGAGGTTTTTTTTTTTTATAAATAAAAACACATATTTGAAAAACATTAATATTGTAAATGTTAAGAGTTTCTGAAATAGAGGGAGAGACGGATCATGTGCATCTGATCGGGTTGGGATCCTGACAAAACGTTTTTTGGAGGATCCAGATTTTTTTGAGGATTGTAAGAGAAGTGCAAACTATGTTACAACATGAGAAATAAGGATCAATTAAATTATAAGATTGGCAGAAAATATACAAACGCTGACCAAAGCATCTTTTTCTGCATCATGTTCTACAAAAAAAAAAAAATACTCCTAATGAATCTAGTTCATACATGACCTGAAGAAATGATATATTCTCAAATGCAAACCGTCTTTTTTGATCCATTTCCAAAACCACATTCTGCTTCTCCTTTTTGTTTTATAAATAAACGATGAGTAACTGCTCTGCTCTGCTCTGCTCTCGTCGTCGGCGTCACATCAGCTCGACCTACGCACATTTCATTTTCTGTATGTAAAGCATCCTCGAGTGTGTGCTTAAACATATTGACTGTGGAGGTGAAGCAGCGAGAGCAAACAAGGAGGCCAGCGAGTATCTCGGTTCCCTTTTACAGTATTTACCGAGCTGTCACGTCCCGTCGGTCAGGATGTAGAACCACCGACGCTTTCGCTGCTTTTCTTTAAGTTCATATTTGGAGTTGCGGCTGAACACAAATAAGCTCTCGGGAAAGGAAATTGAAAGATGTTGTTTTTTTTGTCAGAATCAGTTGACATGATGAAGCTAACAGGTATTTTTTTTTTTTTTAAACCAACACCCCTCCCCCCTCCCCCCCCCCCCGTCTCTTCAGCCTAAATATATAAAAAAAACAGAAACTCTTAAGTAATTAAGTCTTCCATGAGCATCTGAAATATGATCACTGTGAAATAATTTTATAACATAATCCCGTCTGTGATTCCTCTGTGGCTCTGGACGTGTTGTCGAGGGAGGTTGGGGCGGGGGGACACGGGGGGGGGGGGGGCGGGGGGTTGAGTGACGCTTGGGGCTCCTGTTGCCGAGCGTTAGTCGCCGGGGACGGCAGGTGCACGTCCTCGCCTCGGGGTGCTGCCCGTCTGCCAAAGAGACGTTCGGCTGGATCGTGTTGCATCACTTTGAAATCGCATGAACTCGAACCGCGTCACAGCGGGGGGGCGACGGTTCTGCTGCTGCGTGTGCTTTATTAGTTCCTGACAGGCCATGCGCAACATCTTAGTGGGAAAATTAGGCATGTGAGTTGTACGTCTGTGCCGAGCGTACTGTATGTATGTCTTACTGGTGTTTAGGCTGCTATGAACAGAAGAAACCGGAGGAGGCTCACGAGGCTACGCTGGATCTATAAAAAGAAGGTTCTTCAAGGTGTTTGTTGACTTGTCTGGGAATCTTCTGGAGGGAACGTTCAGGAGAGATTTCATGTGCAACTTCAACCTTTGAATGCACACAAAGAGCATTCAAGGGTTGGTTAAAGCAAACGATTACAACATACTTTTACATTTGAACCGAAGTGAAACTTTCCAAATGTTATCGGACCAAATGGATCAAATTCTGATTGCAAAAACTGTGTTTACTGTAAATACAGTGTAGATCAAGTGTATATTTTAAGTATACAAGAGTTTGGAGTCGATTAGCTTCGCATATAGAAAAGATAAAGCTAGAAAATGTAAACACTAAAGATTCAATTTACACCTTCAAACCTACAAATTGCAGCAATTAAAATGTTGTATCTCTTCTAATTATGTTTTGGCTTTCCTTGATTTCACCACTTGGTGGCAGCAACCTGGTCGGCAAAAAACAGGTCAGCAGGATTTAAAACCACAACTCGTTGTCTTTACGTTTCCGTTTGTGTGCAGACTAAACAAACAACCTGGAGAGTTTAAAAAAAGCTGCAAGGCATTTTATTGAACCCTTGACAGAGCTAAGCTAACAGCGGGCAGCGACGGAGGAACTTTGGTCAGAAGATGAAGGGAATTCCAGATGTTTGGGTGGAGGAGAGGCGATACGGGGAAGACGTGGTCGGTTCCAGTGAGGCGAGACACCGTCTGACTCCCACATGAAGGGAGGTGCCGTAAATGAGACATGAGGTAATAACAGCTTGTAAAAACAGTCTTCAGAAGGGTTTTATTTTTGCTACCAAATTTAATGGGAAAAGAAGCTGAATGCAGAATAACTTGATAAAAGTCGGAAATCACATCACATGGTCTCTGACAACTTTGATCTCGGGCCTCACTGCGCCCATTAAAAAAAAGATGAAAAAGACTATCATGTGAGGGATGGTTTCACAACTGATAAATCAGCGGGATGACAGATAAGCGATGGATGTAATAACGTTGAGTGAATTAGATGAGTAAAGTAAAGTAGACTGATACAGTAGATATCGAATAGAGGCACGGCTGCTGGAGAGCGCAGAGGCTCATGGGAAGTAGCGTCGAACTCCCGCCCGACCGACCTGGAATCTGACGTGAACAAATATGTCTTTGTTTGTGTGTGTGTGTGTGTGTGTGTGTGTGTGTGTGTGTGTGTGTGTGTGTGTGTGTGTGTGTGTGTGTGCCTCTCTCTCTCCCGTCGTCCTGCCATCAACTGTAAACACAAAAGCACTTTGTCTTCCCCTGCCACGTGTTTAAAAAGGCTGCAGTCGTCACGGTTATCAGGGCTGCTATGTTAACGCGTCGACCGCAGAAGCCACGAGGCGCCCGAACACAACGAGCCCAGCCTTTATATGTGCGGCTCTCCGCTGACTTTAGAAGTGCCCCCATCAAAGCAGTGCAAAGCAGCCTTTTAACCGCATATGCAAAGCAGCTCAGCCGGTCCGCCTGCAAAGTAGTTTGGTGATGCAGCGCTGCAAACAATCACAGTCACTTCTAACACGGTGACTAAGCAGCTTTTTTTTGGAGTAAAATAGTCCTTCTCTTTCTCGTGCTGTATCACGTGTGTAGTTTATCTGTTGTGTATTTATTAAAGTGAACAGGTGGTGATTGTAAACAAGAAAACCACTGATGAAAATACAAAATGTAAAACAAAAAGGGCTCTTTTCCGAATGTGTCCGTGTAAACATCCATCATGGCCGTTTGCGTTGCTCTGGTGAAAATGTCCTTGGAGGAGGACATTTTTCCCCAGACAGGACTTGTCGGCATTAAAAGGCTTATCAAGACATTTGGATGGACTAGTATTGCGCTGCGGTGACTCAGCAGGCAGTCGGTTCCTTCAGCCGGTGCCTGGTGTTACATCAGCGGGGAAAACTTCATTTGCATTTGTATTGTGAGAGAAGAACATGAAGAAAAAAAAAAAAGAATAACAGAGTGCAATGTTTCGAGGCCTTTTGTCCACTACTGATGTGCTGAAAGAGCTTTTCAGACCCAAAAGGAGGAATTCCAGGAAAAACACTTGAGGTGTGCACTCCGCTCTCCTCGGGGTCATTTCAGGTTCCTACAAACATACATTTGTACAGAATTGAATTAATCTAATTGTTTGTGATCAAATATCGGCAAAAACTAATGAAATTTTTTCATCTTTACTTTGTGTTTCACAGGAATTAGCAAATATGAGCACGTTCACTCAGTTCGATAATGTGGTGGACGTAGTTTGTACTTATTAACATTAAATCTTCCCACCGCCGGTTTTCCATCGGGAATAAGTTGTAGATTGTTCCTGGTTCTGGAGACTATTCTGGATGTCAGCTGATACTAAACAATGAGTCACTGTGTGCAACTGAGGGGCACAAACCCACATTTATTAATATAGCGGCGATACATTTTTTTTTTTTGTATTAATCACTGGACTACCTGATTAATGGGACTAAAGCAGGCAGTGTTCAAGTGAGGACGTGCAGACGATTTGGTTGCTGATGAAAGGAACCAGACTGTGTGTGTGTGTGTGTGTGTGTGTGTGTGTGTGTGTGTGTGTGTGTGTGTGTGTGTCACACGTTGAGGATGACATCATAGCAATTTCATCACTGTGAAAACGATGCCACAATGAGAGGGTTCTTATCTAGAAGTGCAAAACGGGATTCATCACATTTTATTAAAGGTTCCTTGTCCGAACGTCAGCTGATCACCTTGCATGGCAGCTCTGTCTGTAAAAAAGGTGCTTTATCACTTTGACTTGAAGGGTTAATCTCACAGGATTTGATTTAAATGGAGGAAGAGACAAACATGGACACTGTTAGCTGGATTGTGAAGCTCCAGACGTGCATCGTCGATATATATTTTCACCCTCTTTATAATGTTCATCTCTGTGTGTTGCTGAGCTTTTAATCCCGGTCTGTGTAAGAGAAGCACGATTTTGTGTTCACAAAGCGTCGGCTGCCAGATGTGAGTCTCACTGAAGTCCTTCAGACGACTCGTGATCGCAGAAAGATTTGATGTTTCTCCTTTGACGCTGGCAGGCAGCCTCTGAAACGCAGCAACACCATCATGTGTTCGATGTGGAACTCGTAGCGCTCGACAGGGACGTGTGATCGAGCTGCATTTTGTGTCACGGTGTTTCTTTAAATGCTTCCAGGACGATCTCAAAGGGATTTGATGCGGCCAAGCGTTGGCGGTAACATCTGTAACATCTGTCTTAGTGCCGTGTTCGAATCTGTACGTGTTGTTTTATCCTCATCAAGTCAAATATGAAACTCATTGATCTGAAACCACGATTCAAACGTGTGAAAAGTCAGACTTGACATGACTCAACATTATTTTGACCAGACTGAGCTCCTTATATACACCTGTTCACTCTAATTAGCCCGGACATACCATCTACAGGTAAGTATGTATATCAACAATTAATATGTACAATAAATATTTACATTATTTCACCAACCCAAAGATATCAATAATAATGTACAAATATTTACAGTCCCTATAAATAGAGGAAATTATCAATACATTACCTAAATAATTAGAGCAACACATATCGTTGCCCCCCCGCCGGCTTCCTGTGGTTGGTACTTCCCAGAACTATAAATGTGTGCTCGAGCCTCTGGGGAACTGTTTTACCCGAACACCCTGGGAACAGGAAACAGGAAACAGGCAGAGGTGAGTTGTTGCAATATTTAAACCCACTTTTAGCTTTAGCTTGGCAATATATATATATATATATATATATCTGTATAGATATACATATACATATATACAAACTCTTGTTCTGACACAGAACTAATTAGACATCACAATCAGTCACTCTGCACTTGTTTATTTGTTTGTTCCCAGGAGAACAAAAGGAACCACTCGACTCGCAGCATCCACAGTCTAACAATAAATACATTTAATAAAATGGTGTTCTCTCTTTATCACACATAAATACTGTAATAGGTAACGGCGGTGCGTCGTTACACTCTTAACATGCCGACACCACAGAGATAATTAGGATCCTTTGTTCAACATACAACAAGTACAATAATCCTATAAATTCAACTGGCTCTACATTAGCCTAAAACTCATCTGTCCAATTCATAAATAATGTTTGCCCGCGTGCCGTTGAGCAAGCTAACTGTGAAAAAGAGGTGTAGCAACCCACGTCACTAATAATGTTGATTTATTAGGTTCATTTTTAAATGATTTGAGCACACGTACAGGCGGAAGTCTTTTACTGACACACGTAATACAATCCTTAATGTAACTTTATAGTCTTTATCGATGTCAACCTTAAATCTACATAAAAGTCGGTATGCAGCTCATTCTGGTGATTTTTAGTTTTACATCGTCAGGAGATCAACGCTGTGCTGCAGAAATATCAAACGCTAATTGGTTATCAAAACCAGGTAGGATGAATCAATTAGACTGAAGTTGTGTTGTTTCTTTAGTTTACGCCAAGGCCACACATACAAACACAAACACACGGTGCTCCAGGATGAACGCTTTGAGGTGTTTGGTAGTCGGCCGCCATCCTTCTTCATGCTGTTGCTGTTCTGGCAATTCTTTGGTGGTTTATTTGAGTTTTTAGGTTTTTTTCTATGGCTTTCTCTGCAGGGGTATTTAGATCCAAGTTACCAAAGGAGGACGGCCGAGAACACACACACACACACACACACACACACACACACACACACACACACACACACACACACACACACACACACACACACACACACACACACACACACACAGGTGGAAGCGGTGCCTCTTCCACGGAGGCTCTTTCTCTTTTCAAAGTCCCTAAAAGGAAGAAAAGCAGAGCAAAAAGAAAAGTGTGTGATCCAAAGCCAGACTTTTAGGCAAAGCCAGCTCTCCACAGTTTTCTCGGTCAAAACCACACATGGACATTCACAGACGAGCACGGCCATTTGTGCCCACCCCCCCTTCCCCCCGCCCCACCCCTCAGAGTAAAAACAAAACACCTATTTTAAAATGCATAAATGTACAAATATATTTCTTGTTGAAACTCAGTCGTGTCTCTCGCTTCTTTTTTTTTTTTTTTTTTCCTAGTTCATAATAGAAGATATGAAGCAGCAGCAAACCAACAAACACAGCAACCTGCACCGCGAAGACCAGCACATCACGGTGGAGGAGCTGTGGAGGGGCTGGAAGTCCTCTGAAGGTACAAAAAGAAACCGGTCTCTGCGTCAAGGTCACACACCTCCACAGTTTATTGTCCTGTCTCACGTTCAAGGATTCCTACCACAGCTGAGATAACAGGAAGTCGATCTGACTCCGAAAGCTGACTTTACAATATAATATAATATACAGTATAAACAAACGTACTAATGAGATGACAAGACCAGAGAAATTAAAATGAAAACGAGGGACCCAGACTGAAAATCTTTTTTTAGAAGATTCATAACAGCATGTCACTGACCTTCCTCCGGCTTCATAGAGGTCACACACGCACTTTACTTTGTAAATACATCACATGACCTGGGTGTGTTTTGAACCGAGTCATCAGCAGGTGAAACATCCTTCTCACAGTGTTCCTGGACTGATTCAATAAACCTTATTGTGACCTTCTAGTTCAGTCCAAAACAGTGATATACAGGTTCATTTACCCAGAATGCAGTGCTGTTAATGCTTTGAAGCTTTTATTTTTCTCTGCCAAACGTGTAATGGAATATCGCTTTACTCAAAAAATCCATCTGAAGTTCGCAGTAGTTTCAATCATCATTTTTATCGGTAATGTTTTTATTATCGGGCTTTTCCTTGTAAATTTTTCCTCGTAAATGTCAAAGTAGAGTTTGTTGATTTATTACATCTTCTTGTTTTTACTCCAAACGTTTTCCGTCTCCTACTACTTGTCTTCTTTTTTTTTTACGACTTCTCATAACACAGCCCACCAATCTGTCATCCTCAGCTGGTTTAGTTTGTTCACCTCTCTGGACCGTGGTGTCAGAACAAGTTCTTAACATGCACTTATGCACATCTGAAATGACAACACACTGTACAAAAAAATACAAATAAACACCCAGTGTTATGGCTGCGTCTTGGAGGTAAAGGTGTGAAAGCGTTAGGGACCTACTGACCGCAGGTCAGAAAGGTGTTGCGTCATCCAGTTGCTACTGTTTAGCTACATACTGTTTGTAGAGCAGGACTGGAAAGTAAAATATTTTAGTGGTAATCTGCTCAACTGGAGACTCAGTGAAGTAAAAAAACAAAAAAGATGTCTGACCACTGAGTGGGGTTATTGCCCGCGTGCCTCTGAGCAAGCTGACTGTGAAGAAAGAGGTTAAAGGCATTGGAAAAGAAGCTTTTACGTCGTCACAGATGCTGCAGAAATAATGTGAATGGCGCCCTCTTGTGGTATTCATGATGCTGGAGCTCATGGTACATTTTCTATAAGCCTGGAGTTTTATAAGTTGTGACGTGTTTGCTGATGTTTACAGAAACAGCAGAGGACCTGGAAATGCTTTTTTTTATTTTTTTTTTGGACGTTAAGTCAAAGTCGACTTTATTGTCAATCCATCATGTGTACAAGACGTACAGAGAGATCGAAATATTGTTTCTCAGTCCCACGGTGTGCAAAAATATAGAAAGATGTCAATAAAAACAGACAACAACCACAGTGATATGTACACATATACATACAAACATATAGCTACTGCATTGTCATTTTTTTAAATGTAAAGTTTATCCTCATAACTTGGATATTAGCCTATACGTCTGAGGTTGTACGTCGATGTTGCGTTGCCTGGCAACCGTGTTTTTACGATTTACCCACTTGAACGCCGAGCAGCCAACGTTGTCATCTTCACCGCAATGGATGTAATGCAGCTGTCAATCATACCTCGATGGTCTTCATTGTAGAATAATAGAATAATAATTATAGAATAATGTTTGGACTACATTAGTAATGATGAAAGAATAGTGTTAGTTTTATAGATCTGTCATTTGTTTTATGGCAGCTATCTCATGTTTTGACCTCAGTTGGATTTAAATGATGTCTCAAAAAGAAAAGTCCATGAGAACTGAAGTTGTCTCGTTTGTCTCCGACCCGTCTCGCTGATGTCTTGAAAAGAATAAATACGTAACAACATCCCCCATTTTTTTCCCTCTCCCTCTTCATCAGTCCACAACTGGACGATGGAGGACACGGTGCAGTGGCTGCAGGAGTCGGTGGAGCTGCCGCAGTACGAGAAGAACTTCCGGGACTTCCGGGTCACGGGGAACACGCTACCTCGGTGAGCTCCAAACAACCGTCTCTGCTCACGGTATCTCACAAGTGGTTTTTTATTTTTTATTTGATGTCATTTCAGTTCCTCTAATTAAGATGTTTTTTGTGTGTCACTGTTGCTTTTTGCTGACCAGTGAGGTTGATCATTGTTAAAACACCCCAGTGGCACCTGAAGAGGGTTTTTTTCATTACTCTGTTAAATGCCGCCCACTGCTGGTCGTAAAAGGTAACACACGAGACAAATACCTTCAAGCTTCAAAGTTCCAGCTTCACTTATCTGCTGTGGACTCGATCATCAGTGTTTTTAAAATGATGAAATTGTTACACGAGTGCCGTTCGGTGTGGGTGGTGGTGGGGGTGGTGGTGGTGGGGGGGGGTGTTACGTTACAGAGATGATTGGCGCCGACTCATAAGGTGATGTCACATCGAGGGGTACAGTTTCCTCGGGCTGCCATGTTGTCTGAGCTGTTTAAGATGGTGGTGGTGTGAAACTACCCCCCCCCCACCACCCCCTCTTTGGGAACCAAAAAAAAAGTGGGCTAGATATCGGTGTCACAGGTCAACAGAGGGAGTCCTCCTCTAACAGTGTGTATCATTTATAAACAGTCAAACAGTCTCGTTTCTATTCTCACCGTGATTAATTACCCAGAATGCAACCTTTTGTCTTGTCAGAGTTACAGCACAGGTGCACATTCACAGTCATTTATTTATTTATTTATTTACAGCACACAGAGGCCTTTTGAAGCTGTTGTTCATCAGTTTTCAATGATTTTTGTTTTCTTTTTCTCGATTTTAGAATAGCGGCGAACGAACCGTCGTTTATGTCGATGCAGCTGAAGATATTAGACCAGCGGCATAAACAGAAACTAAACCTGAAGGCGCTGGATGCAGTGCTCTTCGGCCCTCCTCTTCGTAAGTATGCACCGCATTTTATTAAAAAAAAAAAAAAAATTACAAAAATCTGCGGCATCATTATTCATGAATATTGAAATATTGAATATCTTCTTCCCCCGTCGCAGGTCCACAACATAACTGGATGAAAGACTTCATCCTGATGGTTTCCATAGTGATCGGTGTCGGCGGCTGCTGGTTTGCCTACGTGCAGAACAAGTCGAGCAAAGTGCACATTTCTCAGATGATGAAGGATCTGGAGAGTCTGCAGCACGCCGAGCAAAGCCTCTTAGATCTGCAGAGCCGGTGAGACGATCAGATTTACATCCAACTCCTGATTCGCTGCAGTCCAAAGACCAGACGGAGTTCATCATGTGAAGAGGTGGAGCTTTTCATCTTAAAAGCGGTTGTGCCTCCTCTCCTCTCCTCTCCCAGGTTGGAAAAGGCTCAGGAGGAGAACCGGACGGTGGCCGTGGAGAAGCAGAACCTCGAGCAGAAGATGAGGGACGAGATCACCGGCGCCAAAAAGGAAGCTCACCGGCTGCGAGAGCTGCGAGAGGGCGCCGAATGTGAGCTGAGTCGGCTCAAATACGCCGAGGAGGAACTGGTACAGGTTAGAGCTTCTCCGACAGATCGTCTCCCGCGATGCTACTTGAAAACAAGTGGATTCCATCTTTTTTTTTTTTTTTTTTTTTTTGCCAAGTCATGAAATATCAGGGCATTTTGTTTGCATGTTTACATTTTTGTTGCCATTTATCCCCCAAAAAACAAATCATTTCCATGCAGTCTTTTTATTTAGTATTTTTTAAATCACTTTTTGTCACGTGTTTCAGTGGTTTTTCCGTTTAACAAGACCTTCAGGAAAGATGTGCTTTTTCTTGAACCTGCGCAGGAATGCAAAAAAACAAACAAACAAAAAAAAAGCCAAGAAAATGTTCATTTCTGGAGTTTTGGCTTCAAAACGATGAATTCAAAGACGGAAAAATAGACAACAGAAAAATGAAATGTGCTGTTTGTAAAGCGACTTCAGATCTCAGGTACAGCCACACCAACTTCCTACTGCTCATATTTAAAAACATTTTTTTACACAAGGTGTGTTTTCGAGGCCGAGTCGTGTGCGATCATAATCGTTTTGTACTGATGGGAATAAAATAACGAGTCTGTTTCTTGTCTGCTCAGAACAACTTCAGCCTTTTTTTCTGTTCATCAGAGCTCGTGGAAATTCAGCTTTTTTTAGTCAGTGAAATTTGACATTTGACTTGTAGCGGGAACTCTGAATGGAGGAAGACTGAATCCTGCATAGATTCAATTTGTTACACCTAAAGCTCTTTGGCTGTTGGCTGGGAGGTCATTTCAGCTTCCATAAAGATATGAGGTATATTTATATGTTCCATACAGTCACATTTATGGAAAATTGATTAACTATTCTATTCAAAATGTAGAAATACGACATGGAGATGAGCGTCTGGGACACCTCTGTACACGGATGTAAACGTATTCATTACTGGGGCTGAAAAAACTCCTTCAAATGAAAAGATTGCTTTCATATTTTGCACGTTAAGTTTTCATCTCTTTGCGTATTCTGCAGATTTCCGTCGCATTAACACGCAGCACCGATACGGTAACGAGTTCTCTCCTCTGGGATCGGACTCATTTTGTTTTTATTCACAGTTCATTTGAAACGCGGTGATCGATGATGTTGTGGGAGAAGTTGTTTTTCTTTCGTAGTGACTCTGACCCGACCCGGATGGATTCTCCTTCCTCTCGTAGGTGCGAAAGGCTCTGAAGCGAGCGGAGAAGGAGATGCAGTCGGAGCGCTCGGTGCCCGAAGCGCTTCAGAAGTGGCTGCAGCTCACGCACGAAGTGGAAGTTCAGTACTACAACATCAAGAAGCAGAGCGCCGAGTTTCAGCTGTCCGTCGCCAAAGATGAGGTAAAGTTCTGTCCTTCGGCCGGTCGGATCCATTTCAGGGTCTTTGATGTTGTGAGGATGCAGGCTGGACATTTTGTTTGTTTGTTTGTTTATGTGTGTTTGACTTTTAACTCGATTTCACACGTGACATAAAATGTTTTGCGAAGTTACTCGTGCCGGTTGTACATTGAATTGAATAAGTTACGAATTTATCATTTCAGGCAGAGAAAATAAAAAAGAAGAGAAGTTCTGTGTTTGGGACTCTTCACGTCGCCCACAGTTCATCTCTGGACGAGGTGGACCACAAGATACTAGAAGCAAAGTAAGAAAACCTCACGTACAACAAGTAGCTAGATGTCTCTTCTTTTTGCTGTGCAGCATGAATTAATTTAGCCAACCTTTACATTTGCATTAATATGAACCAATCGGGAAACTTAATGGAGCTGAATATTACGAGTTACATCGGCTCATATCCATTTATTGTCAGTTTATTTGGTACAACGAGCTAAAACTAAAGCCGTTAAATACAACAGTCGATTAAATCTAACAATAAGTCATCATTCAATACAACCACAATTCTCCAAAGTAATCATAAAGTTGATTAAAAACTCAAACAATTTCAACGAAAAGTGAGCGTGGGTATTTTTGTGAAGGGAGGACTGTTTTTATTTACTGCATTTGTAAACAGCTGATTGTCTTCGTACTCTTTTTACACTCGCAGTCACTTTATTTTTTAGTTACGCTGCTTTATTTAGGGCTCAAATACTTTACTGATGAAAAACAACAAGTGAAAATTCCCACTCATATTTGACTGGATAATTTATATAGTTAAACACCAAAAGATATATTTAATATATTCTTATGAGTTCTTAAAATCAAGCTAAAAATCAAGATATTCACATAAAAAAAGAAAGAAAGATGTCCAGTATCCCGTCCTCATCGTTTCCTTGTTCTTTTAGGAAATCCCTGTCGGAGGTGACGGCGTGCCTGAGGGAGCGACTCCACCGCTGGCATCAGATCGAGAAGCTTTGCGGCTTCCCCGTCGTCAATAATTCAGGCCTGCCGAGCCTGACGGCGACCCTCTACTCAGACCACAGCTGGGTGGTGATGCCGCGGGTCTCGGTTCCTCCCTACCCGATCGCAGGAGGAGTGGATGACCTGGACGAGGACACGCCTCCCATCATTCCACAGTTCACAAGTGAGACTTTTGGAGAGTTTTTACAACTTTTTTTTTTAAAGTCTGAAACCCGTTGTGAAAGATGTGGTAATGTTTTTATTCCCGGTTTGTCCCTCAGCCGCCACCTTGATCCGGCCGTCGCTGACGCGCAGCAGCAGCTTGTGTCGTTCCCGCCGGAGCCTGCTGAGCTCTCCGCAGTCCTCGCTGATGTCTCCGGACCCCGACCTGCTGTCCATGGCCAGCTCGTCCCTCTCCTATCGCCCCGAGGCAGACGACGAACATATCATGTTCAGTTCGGATAGGAGGGGGTATGTAGCGTTGGCCGGAACGCCGCGGAATGGTTTTACAGTTTGGACTCACAGGTGTTTTATCCAGACATTCACACTGATGTATTGATCTTGGGGGGTTAAATGGGAACATTGACAGAATCAGGAGATAAATCAGTTGGATTTTTCATATGCTGCTACATAAATTAGGGATACGCATCATGTAGGATGTCATAAAAGACGCCATAAGATAGATGTGGAAAATAGCATATTGTAATGTGTCCAAAAAGATTAAAAAAAATAAAATAAATAGCAGGTGATAGAAAAATACAACATAGAGAAATATAACAGTATTTCATAGAATTTGTTAAAAAAAAAAAATAAAATGTCAGTATATTCATACTATGTAAAAAAAAAATCTCTGTGCTATGTCGTAAAATATGTCAAAAATATCTTTGGACATATTTGTCATATTTTTTTTATTGTATAGCATTTTGTAAATTTAGAGAAATATTGTTTTAAACTTTAAAATGAAAGAAAACGATGGCACAGATGACAGAAGTAGTTTGTCTCGGTGGAGCTGTTTGTCAGTGTGTGGGTGCTTCTGCTCTCCTTCTTCAGGGAACCGGCTCAGGAGGGCAGCGCCGACCCGGACTCTCTCAACTCGTCCATGGGCCGCAAGCAGCTGCACAACCCCTGCACGCCAGGCTCGGAGACCCCGTACCGCAAGATCTCCCGGGAGGAGCTGCTGCTGTTCAGCCAGAGTCCGGAGCTTCCTTCGTCCACCCACACCAGCAGCAGCAGCAGCAGCAGTCTCAGGGACTCCACGCCTCCCCCTCTCCCCCTCACTCCAGCCACCACCCCCTCCGGCCCGCCCTCCACCTCCCCTTCCCCGGCTTTGGAGCACCACCCTTTTGCACAAAGAGGCTCGCCCGACCTTACCCGCATCATACCCGAATCCCAAAGTGTACCTTTCTCGCAGGGGACAGTCACGTCTCCGACAGGCAAGGGTTTGTACAACGGCATCCTGGAGAAGTCCTACAGTTATGGCCAGCTGCCAGCGAGCATGCTGCCCAACGTGGGGCGTTACCCGTCTCTGACCTCCCTGGACTCGGAGGGCCGGAGCATGGGACGGGAATATAAGCTCCAGAGCACATCCTCCCAGGACTCCAGCGACAATGGAGAGAAAATCAAGCGCTCCTCCTCTAAAATTAAAAGCCTATTTAAGAAGAAAAAATAAACTCTCAGTGAGATTGTGCGTGTGTGTGAGACAGACAAACATAAAATAGAAAGAGTCGTTTTAGCCCTTATACTAAAAAAAAAAAAAAAAGGACATCACTAAGCTAAAACTTTCAATTTACTCTTTTAATTTCTTTTTATTTTGTCATCAAAGATGGAATGTAGCTCAGTCTGCGCCTTTAACGGCTCTCCAGACTCGTAGCCTTATTTTTCAGTAATGCCTTTTTATTTAGTTCACTCAAAGCCTCACAGGGAAACCTACAAATGTAAAAGAAACGTCGATGAAAGGTCACTGTCTTCTCTTAATTTTATTTTGAGTTTTAACCAAAAAATCCACTATATTAGAGGGTCTAAAGGTGCAGTCCTTCCATTTAGTTTTTAAGCACACAATGTCTAGTGTTTCACTGTATAAGTCTAGTACAGAGTGATGTCGGCTGTTCATACTGAACGTATTTAAATTCACTTTCAGTCGTGACACACGCGAATATTGCCCATAAAAAAGGTAGTAATATATAAATATATATTTTTGTCAATTTCTTTCCGAATCCTCCCCGATCAAATAATGGATTGAAAGCTCTCGAGTCCTAAACTCATGTACTTGATGAATTTCCTTTTGGGGAAAAAAAAAATCATGCTAAAAGTTTGTTGCACTACTGCTTTCCTGGTATTTTGGGAACGCTTTATGTTCTTATAGATGTTTTTAAATAGATTCATAAGTGGTAGGAGTTCCTATGAACTGATCTTTGCTGAGGAAAGTTGATTGAATATGCAGATTTCTCCCACACCATGCCCCTCTGACGAACTGCATCCCGTAGCCATACATAAATATACCATTTCTATTTTTTTGTTAAACCCTGCTTCATTTTCTAAAACTTGGTGTCACCACCAGACTTTGGTCAAAGTGACTTAGCAAATAATTGTTTTTGTGGGTGGTGTTCCATATTTGTTTTATTTAAGGATCCACAAGTGCAGGAATATTTTTTGTTTTTTTTAATGCAGTTTCTGTGATCAACAGCTATCGCCACTGTCCCGAGCTTTTTTAGGACAGCCCTAGAGATTATCTATAAAAAAATAAAATAAACAGGAACTATTTGATCTCAATCTGATTGGTAAACCGAGACCTGTCCCCCTACAACTCTAAGCTTGAAGCTCACCCATGCAATACGGTCCTCGTTCTCACCTCTGGGGCCGTCCCAAACGAACTGATGTCAAGAGCTCCTGCTTTACACTGTGAATTCTGGCTTCTTCCCTTCACTCTGGACCCGGCTGTCATTGCTGCAACTTACCATAACGGGTCTTGTATAGGTGGCGATGGTGTCGGGGGGTGATGCCGTGTACGAGGTGTGCCTGGGTGTCAGGACGACACGATGACGTGAGGATCTAGTGTCCTGTGTTTTTAAACAAGAGATATGAAAGGGTGTGAAAAATTCAGCACACAATGAAGAAAAAGAGACAGAACTGAAAGAAAATGAATGTTTACGAGACATTAGGGTTTTTTGAGAACATTTTGTGTGTGAATATTTGTATACAGTAGAAGACTTAATAAAAAACAAATGGAGGCATCTGAGATGTTTCAGAGTAATGTTTGCTGGAGCACTTCATGCTTATTCTGGTGCAATAATTGAATGCTTTAAATTAAGGCGGTACGAAACGGCAAGAAAAATCGTGATGCGTAGCATGTCGTCTAAAATATGACAAAAAAGTCATACTATAGCATGTCGTCTAAAATATGACAAAAAAGTCATACTATAGCATGTCGTCTAAAATATGACCAAAAAGTCATACTATAGCATGTCGTCTAAAATATGACCAAAAAGTCATACTATAGCATGTCGTCTAAAATATGATAAAAAGTCATACTATAGCATGTCGTCTAAAATATGATAAAAAGTCATACTATGGCATGTCGTCTAAAATATGATAAAAAGTCATACTATAGCATGTCGTCTAAAATATGATAAAAAGTCATACTATGGCATGTCGTCTAAAATATGATAAAAAGTCATACTATAGCATGTCGTCTAAAATATGATAAAAAGTCATACTATAGCATGTCGTCTAAAATATTATAAAAAGTCATACTATGGCATGTCGTCTAAAATATTATAAAAAGTCATACTATGGCATGTCGTCTAAAATATTATAAAAAGTCATACTATAGCATGTCGTCTAAAATATGACCAAAAAGTCATACTATAGCATGTCGTCTAAAATATGATAAAAAGTCATACTATAGCATGTCGTCTAAAATATGATAAAAAAGTCATACTATAGCATGTCGTCTAAAATATGACCAAAAAGTCATACTATAGCATGTCGTCTAAAATATGATAAAAAAGTCATACTATAGCATGTCGTCTAAAATATGATAAAAAAGTCATACTATAGCATGTCGTCTAAAATATGATAAAAAGTCATACTATAGCATGTCGTCTAAAATATGATAAAAAGTCATACTATAGCATGTCGTCTAAAATATGACCAAAAAGTCATACTATAGCATGTCGTCTAAAATATGATAAAAAGTCATACTATAGCATGTCGTCTAAAATATGATAAAAAGTCATACTATAGCATGTCGTCTAAAATATGATAAAAAGTCATACTATAGCATGTCGTCTAAAATATGATAAAAAAGTCATACTATAGCATGTCGTCTAAAATATGATAAAAAAGTCATACTATAGCATGTCGTCTAAAATATGATAAAAAAGTCATACTATAGCATGTCGTCTAAAATATGATAAAAAAGTCATACTATAGCATGTCGTCTAAAATATGATAAAAAGTCATACTATAGCATGTCGTCTAAAATATGATAAAAAAGTCATACTATAGCATGTCGTCTAAAATATGATAAAAAGTCATACTATAGCATGTCGTCTAAAATATGATAAAAAGTCATACTATAGCATGTCGTCTAAAATATGATAAAAAAGTCATACTATAGCATGTCGTCTAAAATATGACCAAAAAGTCATACTATAGCATGTCGTCTAAAATATGACCAAAAAGTCATACTATAGCATGTCGTCTAAAATATGACCAAAAAGTCATACTATAGCATGTCGTCTAAAATATGACCAAAAAGTCATACTATAGCATGTCGTCTAAAATATGACCAAAAAGTCATACTATAGCATGTCGTCTAAAATATGATAAAAAAGTCATACTATAGCATGTCGTCTAAAATATGATAAAAAGTCATACTATAGCATGTCGTCTAAAATATGATAAAAAGTCATACTATAGCATGTCGTCTAAAATATGATAAAAAGTCATACTATAGCATGTCGTCTAAAATATGATAAAAAGTCATACTATAGCATGTCGTCTAAAATATTATAAAAAGTCATACTATAGCATGTCGTCTAAAATATGATAAAAAAGTCATACTATAGCATGTCGTCTAAAATATGATCAAAAAGTCATACTATAGCATGTCGTCTAAAATATGACCAAAAAGTCATACTATAGCATGTCGTCTAAAATATGACCAAAAAGTCATACTATAGCATGTCGTCTAAAATATGACCAAAAAGTCATACTATAGCATGTCGTCTAAAATATGACCAAAAAGTCATACTATAGCATGTCTTCTAAAATATGACCAAAAAGTCACACTATAGCATGTCGTCTAAAATATGAACAAAAAGTCATACTATAGCATGTCGTCTAAAATATGACCAAAAAGTCATACTATAGCATGTCGTCTAAAATATGACCAAAAAGTCATACTATATATCATGTCTTCTAA